>NC_060950.1:69782902-69788584 GCF_022045245.1 Lucilia cuprina | reverse complement strand
AACTGAACTAGAACTGAACTAGAACTGAACTAGAACTGAACTAGAACTGAACTAGGACTGAACTAGAACTGAACTAGAACTGAACTAGAACTGAACGAGAACTGAACTGGAACTGATCTAAAACTGAACTAGAAGTAGAACTGAACTAAAACTGAACTAGAACTGAACTAGAACTGAACTAGAACTGAATTAGAACTGAACTAGATTTGAACTAGAACAGAAATGTCACTTTTTTGTCCTCCAAGTAATGAATTTAGAAGTCATCTGCATTACAGTGTTTTCGAGTAAAACCACAATTTTTAAGATCTTAGATTTTTTTATATTTTCTTATCAGATGTACTTAATTTCAAATTTTATAAAAAAGTGGAATATAATTTTTGACAAGTTTTATTAATTTATATTTTCGATGACTAATGATTTCAGTTAAATTCTTTGGCTTAACAACTACATTTTAAGAAGTCGATTTTTTTTCTTTTCTAAAAACAAATATAAACTTAAAGTGTTTTTAACTCTTAAACTAAAGTAAACTTAAACAAAGTACTTACAACTACAAATGCTTATAGATAACTTAAGAAAATTTTAAATAGTTTATGAGATAGTTTCAATATAATAAAATAGTAGTAGCAACATGTTAACATAACACAAACCTTAAGACTCTTCTTCTTTTTTTTTTGTATGATTTTCATAGGAATAAATGAAATCAGAAACTTTATAACGGTGACTAGACTAGAACAACGACGCTGATTAAAGTAAAAATACTTTAGATAAAAAAGGCTACCATAAGAGGATACTTTTTGATATGAGTGGTTAAAAAACAACAACAACATAATAATAACAAAATCTGGGTTAAACTTTAACTTCAACTGACGAGGTTTGGAGTTTAAAGGAGATTAAATTTGTTATTAAAAAACTCCCGCTGAGAGAGGCAACATATGATTTTGCATAGCTGGCAGAGCGGTTTGATTTGAGTACAGATTTGTTGTTGAGGAATCCATTTGTATATTCCATTCACCACCGTTATCACCACCCGAATTGCTATAATAGAAATCGGGACCTGCATCGGAAGTATATGAAGATAAGTTGTGATATTGTTGCTGCTGCTCGCCTTGTTGTTGCTGCTGCTCGCCTTGATTAAGCATGTTATCACTGAAGCCAGAGTGTGAAATATTTGTCTGGTAGTTATCAGCAGCGCCATACAAAGCGGAGCTTGGTGGTAGGTCGCCATCAAACACATTCGTATAGATATCAGCAGTGTTGGGCGAGGCGGCTGAGGAGGGTGTGTGTGAATAGTAAGAGGGGTTTTCCAAGCCAACTGTAGCATTGACATCATAGGAATTTAACGTGGAAGAAAGGAAATTGGGAAAGTAATAGTCATCGGAATTGTAACCTGAACTGCTGGTAAGACTGGAGGTATCATCACAACTTTCATACATCCATTTTTGATTATCTTGCAGTGGATAGTCTTGTTGTAATGATTGTGAGGCTGGTTGTTCATAAATACCGGCGGTATGTTGACATAATACCGAATCATCGATTAAAGAGCTATTGGGTGAATATTGCTGAGAAGTATAGCTGTAGGCTGTGTTGTGTGGGGAGCTTAAGGGCTGTTGATTTGCTGCAGTTTCATAGTGTAAATTATAAGACATGGGATTTAGGTCAACATTGTGGCTGTTGTAATTGAATTCCGGCAGAGTAGTGTTATATACCGCAGTATTCATTTCTGGTAACCACTGGGAGTTTGCTAATGTGTTATCGTAGTGGGCTGCATCTGTTTGATAAGCTACAGTTGTGTTGTTGGAGCTATTGGTCATGTCTCTTAAACTGCGTTTCTTTTTAGCGGTTTTCTGCATTAAACTGTCATTGCTGTTATCCATTTTGTTGTTTTGTCTCTTAACACCTCTTAAACTGCTTAACTTTTCATTAAGAGCAGCATCTCTGGCCAACATAACGGCCAAACTGCGTGCTCGACGTCCACTACCCAATAATCTTCTAGCTTCAGAGGAACCCTTGGCTTCTGGCTTAGGATGATCATGGGTTCCCTTGGCTTGAAAGAATATAGCATTTCCCGAACGGCGCCAAAAGTGTGTTACTGGATAGCCACAATGACCACGGCAGGCTTGTATTTCCAAGCGACCAGTGCAATTTCTAAAATTTTTATAAAATTGATTTAAACATTAGTTTTTGTTCAAATTTCTTTAACAGTTATTTAAAAAAGTTTAAATTCCTTTTTCTTTTGTGGATACTTACCTATTGGGACATTGTTTTCCTTGCTGCTTACGTCTGGCTTTATCGCAAATCGCGGGTCTTAGATGTACACTATTGCCATTTGGCAATTTACAATTAGCCGAACACAATAAAACTCCCAGACAACTTTTTTTCAAAATATTTATATTATGATTATTGGTATTTCTCATGGCCCAGCCGGAAGAATGTTTTTTGGCATCTTCATTAGTGGCTGGATAGACCAATCTGCAGTGACCATTGGCCCAATCATGAAAATCATCAAATTCATTGACCATGGGTATAACGGTATCATTAATATCCCAATCGATTTGTACGCGTGATCTGGTAGCAGGGGGACTGCTGGCGCCACATGGCACGGTTAAAGGTGTGTTAATAACCATTTTGTTAATTTATATTTTTTTCAATTTAAATAAATTTATTTAACACGTTTTTCACACTTTGGTTTTTTAATTTTTAGAAATTTTCTTATACATTTAATAGTTCTCTATTGTCTGTTCAATAAATTGTCTTTAACTATTTTCTTTACAAATTCTCTTTTTTTTTAATATTTATTTTTTTTAGTTCGTTTCTTTTCTTGTGTTAAACCGAACTCAACTTATGACTGTTCGAAACGACTGCGCAATGCTGACTGACTTCACTCTGCGATGCCACAAGCCTAAGTTCCTTGCAACCGAATCATTCTATAGACCTCAAAATATTTGAGGGTTGTTTTGCTGTTTAACTTACTACTTCACCAGCGGCAACAAATGGTGAACCAACAACTTCTGCCCGTCTCTTATTGGTTACTTTTTAGTTTGGATAAACAATTATCCATAATATCCGTGAAAACACAAACACTTACACACACTCTTTCAACCACTGTTTGAAGTTATCCATTCACTAGTTTACCTTTTGTTTTTGTTGCAGTGTTAAAGTATTTTAACAGAGAGTTTAAATGTTTGTTAAACAAAATTTGTTGTAAGTACGCAGAAGAGAAATAGTGCGGTATGTAATTTTATGAGGTAGTTAGTAGGTAGTTTAGGTTTTGTTATTGTTGCTTTAGTTATTGTTTTAGTTATTTACAATTTAATCTTGTGGGTTTTTCATTTATACTCATACAAGTAGTTACAGTTACCACATATTTAAATTATCCAAAATGTGGTCCTATTGGAAAACATACCGATAGACATGGTGTTCTTTTTTTTCATTTTAAAGCAGTTTTTGTTAAATTTTATGTTTTTTAACATAACTAGTTGAGATCAGAATTAATTTTTTGCACTTTTGGGCACTGATAACAAAAATTCCAGAACTTGGAAAACGGTTGAAGGATAGACTCAACTCGGTGAAAAATTTTAATTCAATTAAGATGCTAATTACTGGAAATTTCTGAACTAGAACTGAATCAGTACTGAACTAGAACTGAACTAGAATTGAACTAGAACTGAACTAGAACTGAACTAGAACTGAACTAGAACTGAACTAGAACTGAACTAGAACTGAACTAGAACTGAACTAGAACTGAACTAGAACTGAACTAGAACTGAACTAGAACTGAACTAGAACTGAACTAGAACTGAACTAGAACTGAACTAGAACTGAACTAGAACTGAACTAGAACTGAACTAGAACTGAACTAGAACTGAAACTAGAACTGAAGTAGAACTTAGAACATATTAAATTTACTGTGGATAATTATTCCCAATATTCTTCTACAATGAAGTATTTTCCTTTTTATCGTCCTTTTCACATGTCAATTCACTCAACATAAAAGCCCGCATACTGAATTTGAAATCTAACATAAAATATATATTTCAATTTTACTTTAACTAAAGAAAAATCTAGAGTTTTTCTTAACCCAACTTTGTAACTTTTTTCAGGAAACACATTAAACTAGCAGATCCTTAAGGGTTGAAGGGTAATGGAAAATAATTGTCCGCAGTAATTAAAAACCAAACAACTCTTTAAAACATACAAATCCAAATAAAAAAGAAAATTAAGAATTCGTAACATAAATTTAATTGAAAATTATAACAACACCAACGAAACACCATCATATATTGAACAATATTACGAATTTTCAATATTCTCACACTAGATTACAAGCAATAAGAATTCACGCATGCGCTGTCGGACAGTTAGAAAGAGAGAACGCTGAGTACTCCCTGTGTAATGTGAAAACAAATCTTTGTCACAATTTTTTCTGTTTCTTTTTGCAATTTTAAATAGTTATGATCCTACGCCCGCAGCTTTTTTCGAAAAAAAGATATTTTTCATTAAAGTATTTGGTTCTCATCGTTGTTTTATTGGGTATGAATATATAGATGATTGTGGGGTGTAGAGATTTAAATGAATTTCCTTATTAATGCATAATAATAATGAAATGTACTCGACACTTGGTGTTAATTGTCATTATTGGACAAGAGTTTCCTTCTACACACTAATTAAATAAAAAAAATCAAATACTCTTCAAATACGAATGAATACAATTGACAAAGTAAACTAAAAATCAATCACATCCGTTTCTATATACTTAAATATTCTGAGGAATTAGAGAGTCTATGGAAATTGATTGATACGGATTACAATGGTCATTGTTTTCTAATTTAAATTCTAGAAGAGACAAGCATTAATCTGAACATTTTTTTGTCGTTAATCTTTTTTATTATTACTATTCAAACTGCAACATTTGTTTCACTTTAGAATTTTTCGTAATTTTGGCGATCGTGAGAATGTATGAATATTTTAAAAATTCCGAATTTCACTTTCCATTCGAATCCTTTTAATCTTTTAATATCTTCTGTAATAACTTCATTATTTATGTATTTTTTTATTGTTAAAGAACATTTTAAATTACCCAACAAATGAACCTTAAGCAGGTTCATTTTGGGCTCTGTGTATTGTTATTTGGCCTAATCCGCTTTTAGTTAAATGAAGGTCATTTTTGTTACAAAATTGTATTATTGTCTTTTGTGTTCTAATATCATTTGAAATTTTTTGTCAAAATCGTCGTTTTATTTTGTTGGAAAATAAATTGTTTTGCAAATAAATATCTAAACAAATGATTTTTTTTTATTCTTTGTATTGCAATCTCTTTATGTTGAAAATGTTTGGTGTTTTATCAGTAGTTTAACATCAGTTAAATCGTCTCTTAGAGTTGGTTTTCTCTGATTCTGGTTTGTAAAACCCTGCAGGATATTTTATTACAAAATGACTTAGTTAGCTGAGAATTTAAGCTGTGTGGACAATGTACGATTGCGCACAAGTACTAGTTTTTTGTTGTTGTTGTTGGTATATTAACCCATAGATGTACAAGAGGGCATGTTGTTCTTCTAACGGAGACAACTATTGTGAAAAGCTACTTTAAAAGTTGGAAAAAGCAGAAAGTAAGGAAAGGAAGGAAAGTAATGAAAGGAAGGGAAGTAATGAAAGTAAGGAAAGGAAGGAAAGGAAGGAAAGGAA
>NC_060950.1:69778726-69782802 GCF_022045245.1 Lucilia cuprina | reverse complement strand
CAGTTCTAGTTCAGTTCTAGTTCAGTTCTAGTTCAGTTCTAGTTCAGTTCTAGTTCAGTTCTAGTTCAGTCCTAGTTCAGTTCTAGTTCAGTTCTAGTTCAGTTCTTAAAATTTGTTCAGTTGTATCGAATTGCAAAATATGTCATTTAAATAGGCAGCTGTTTTCTTCCTTTGTATGTTGCAGAACCCTATTCAATCGTTTAAATGCAATTACATTACCAAATGAATTTTCAAGTGACCGCCATAAAGAATTTTTAATGTATTAATCTACCAAATACTTAAGGTTTTAAAAGACCTTAAGGCGTTTGCAAGGAAAAAAAGAAATAATTAAACTACTTAAGGGTTCAAAAAGTATATTTTGCATACGAACATTATGAAATAACACACTTAAATGTAATCGATCAAAATGATATTGTATTGAATAAGCGAATATTTAAATTGAAACTCTCTTTGTCTAAGAAATAATCTTAAGATTGCAAAAATACTTTAAAACTCAATTATTGAAAGAATAAGAAAAAAAGGACACACAGATCAAAGAACACACACTAGAGGCGTTACAAAGCCCATTTGCATACATACGTACGTACTGGCCCTTTAACACAGTAAGAATTGTAAAACAATACAACAATATAACAATATCAATAACACAACTGAGATATTCGTAAAATGTTCCAAGTTACTTACAATACAATCATATTAGTTGTGGAAGGTTTGTTGATAATGTTTTTAACAAATATTGAAGATTTGCCAAACAAAAGGAAAGATTTTGAATGAATGAAATAAGTGGTACTGCAGAGTAGTACGTGTTTGTTATGTTTTACTAGATATGAGCAGATTGTGGTATAAATTTCAATATTGTAATATTGTAATCTATACTCTAGGGAAAAACCTTAGAATTTTATGATATTAAATAACTAAAAATTACAAAAAAAATCTTTAACAATCTTGTAACATATTCTTTTCAAGAGACATTGCGTTTAGAATTTGTTTGTTATTTAAACAAATTTTTATCAAAATTCGGAGAAACATTTTTAATTGAAAATTTAAGACATTAGAGAGTTTATGTCCAAAAATTTCAATAGCTGATTATGTTTAAAGGAGTGAATTAAATATTAAAAATGTATAAAAAGCAGATAACAAACATTTCTGCTCATACAGGATCTCCTTCGGCTGACAACGAAGATTTTGACAAGAAGACGACGACAACAATAGCATGAAGTGTGCTAATACACAACCACAAATGCGGTGGTAAAACCCAAATAAATACCCAAAACATAAGATATTTTCAAGACCTAAAGAAGAACAATTTAATAATGTACTTTATTTTAAATAAAATATACAAAAGAAAACGATCGTTTTACGAACAAAAAAAAGATCTCAAATGTCGCAATGCTGGGACCAAATCAATAATGAGACAGACCTCACATGCAATTTTCATCAATGCTAATTCTGCGAAAAATCATCGATGTTTATTCAAAAGACTAGAAAATCCTCTTGAAAGTGAAATAAGTGAAAAGATTTGTTAAAAGAACTATTCTTTAATATTTCATTTAATTGTAATTTGAAAATATTTTTATTTTTGATGTGGTTTTTCAAATGAATGCACATTTCGGGAATAAACTCGTCTTAACCCTCTTCTGTATAGAGTGTCATATGGGTACCCTTTTAAACGTTAATTAAATAATTATATATTGATTAGATATATGACTTTAGTTTATATTACAGGTAAGACAAATGTCTGGATTCTAGTTCTGTTTTAATTCAGTTCTAGTTCTGTTCTAGTTCTGTTCTAGTTCTGTTCTAGTTCTGTTCTAGTTCTGTTCTAGTTCTGTTCTAGTTCTGTTCTAGTTCTGTTCTAGTTCTGTTCTAGTTCTGTTCTAGTTCTTTTCTAGTTTTGTTCTAGTTCTGTTCTAGTTCAGTTCTAGTTCATTTTTAGTTCACTTCTAGTTTAGTTCAGTTCAGTTCTAGTTCAGTTCTTGTTCAAATCTATATGTTCCTTTATGGGTTAATTTCAAAATATAACAGTATCTTTAAACTATTCCTTTGGAAATTTTAGCACACAACTGATCAAATCATGCATTCTCATCTCTCACACAACAATACCTTGTAATGTCTGTCATTTTAAACATTCAACGATGCGTGAGAACTACTTCAGTAAGTTGTGCAATACGTCCGAGACCCATTTAAAGAAAAAAAGCTACAGAAGCTCAGTAATAAACTGCTATATTAATATAATAACTGCTAAACAACCCCTAAGTTAGAAATATTAAAAAAATATATATTATATTTTTATAGTTAACGAAACCATAGGAATCTTATTGCTCATAATATTTGAAGTAGTTTAAGGTCTCTGGATTGTTTTTCGTCATCGTCATCTTTAACTGTTTTGTAACATTGTTTTATAAAGAAAGGGATGATTTTGTCAAGTGGTCTCTTCAAATGAATTTGCAACATCCAGTGCGAGTTTTTTTATAAGAGGCAGCAACAAGCTTTAAAATTTCGTGCTTACCGAAGTGGTTACTACTCAAGTAGGGGGAATACCACAAGGATTTTTTGCATATTATGCACAACAACAGATTGTTGCTTAATTTGTGTCCCACAAAATGAAAGCAAATATTTTTTGATATAAAGTGTGTGAATTTTAAAAATAAACATTATCACTTATATACAACAATAGCAAAGTAGTTCCAATAACTTTTCAACTTTGTAATGAAATAGATTTTTTTTATAATTTTTCTAGTAGTTTCTATAAAATTTATTAAAGTTACATTAATCAAAACAATTCTATAAATGAGATCTTTAAGCAAGTGATATTAATTGTCACTTTTTTATTACGAAAAAGTTCTTTGACATTTGATTTAAATAGCAAAGAAAAGAAATCATTAAATTCTTCTTTTTTTTTCTAAATTATAAAATAGAAACCTAATATTTGACTAGACTTTTCAGAAAATGAAATTAATTGAAAAGTGCATTAACCTCTAAAATACATTGTTGTGTGATTTGCATTCAACACAAACCAATCGAGAGAATGAAAAAAATAATTTAACTTTTAACGATTATTTTGTTTAATCATCATTTACAAAAAAAAAAAAAAAACTGAAAATATTTGACTTCCTCCCCGCTTGCAGACACACTTTGACTCACTCTATTATTCATGTTGCACGTTCACATTTTGTTTCTAAATGTATGAGTATTTTATAACTTCTCGTTTAATAGATCTATTATTATTATTTATGTTTATTATTGTTATTCTAGTTATATTTAGTTCTGTTTTCTTTACTTTATTAAATTTAATTAGAGATTTCGTGTTTTTAATTTTAGGGTGCTTTTTTTCGGTACAACAATCATTTCTAATTCAAACATTTGTTTGTGTTCTGCAGCTTCTTGTTTATTAATAATATTAACAACTATTAGTGTTTCCCGAAAAAAAAAGAACTCAAAACAAAATGGAGTTTTTATATTCAAAGTGTAAAATATAATAATGCATTTTACTACCAAACAAAAAAAGTAATAATTTCATTTTTTTTGTTCATTTTCAATTAATTTCAATTAAGCTGCACACCACCAACCAACCAACAACTCATCTATTTAAACTTACATTCAATATTCTCGTTTTTAGAAATATTTTAACATTTATCCCAAAATTATTGGAGATGTTGTATGTAGTGTAACTGTATGTATGGTTATTTATTTTTAAATGATTAAATTAGGGTTCAAATGCCTTTAGGGATACTTTTTATTAAACGAAATATTTATTTTAAAGTAAATGATACGACAATAATAATAATTTCATTAAATAAAAACTCTACCATAGTTCAATGAATATTTTAAATAAATAACCGGATATTGTGAATTTAACTTCCCCATCGAGTTTTATAATTCTCTATGACTTTAAGAGGAGATTGAAACTTTTAGGAAAATTCCGAATTAAGATAACAATACAAATTTTTGTATAAATTAAAATTTTAAGAAACAGAACTAGAACTGAACTAGAACTGAACTAGAACTGAACTAGAACTGAACTAGAACTGAACTAGAACTGAACTAGAACTGAACTAGAACTGAACTAGAACTGA
>NC_060950.1:69639992-69778626 GCF_022045245.1 Lucilia cuprina | reverse complement strand
TATAGACTAGACTATAGACTAGACTATAGACTAGACTATAGACTAGACTATAGACTAGACTATAGACTAGACTATAGACTAGACTATAGACTAGACTATAGACTAGACTCTAGACTAGACTATAGTCTAGACTATAGACTGGACTATACTCTAGACTAGACTATAGACTAGACTCTAGACTAGACTATAGTCTAGACTATAGACTGGACTATAGACTAGAGTATGAGAAAACAGGTCTATAGTTATGACTGTAGACTTTACTAGACTATAATCTGTACTCTTTCTTATCTGAGGCCTTTACTATTGAATAAATTCTTCTTAAATTTCAAAACCAATCTAATATTTTAATTAGAAAAACCTTATTCTTTAATGCATTTAAAACAAACATATGATTAATTAATTTTCGATTTAATCTAACAAACTGGCATTTCAAACCCAAAAACAAATCTCAAAAATCCCAACAAAAATGACAACGAATATTAATGAAGATTTCAAAACATTTGGAAACTATCACACACATACAGAGAATTCATTTTGGCATAAAATTAACAGGCTGATGAACGAACATACAGACTGACATACATTTATACATCCAGATACAATAAACAACTTCAAACAGAATTTCAGTCGACTGATAACACACAGAAAAGTCCTTTGTATTTTAGTATTTGTATTTGAGTAACAGGATAATGAACAACAGTTTAGGCCAAACAAAGGATAATCACAAAATAAAACAACAACAACAACGAAAACAAAGTACAAACAAAAACTCAAGAACAAAGACATGCAGAGTGAGAGATAATTCAAAATATTACAAGTGTTCACATACTCTTAATCGTAATAATACAAATTAAATTAATTGTTTTTTGATGTCTTAACATAATGTTCCCACCGAAAGTCACAAACAAAACAAAAAGATTTTAAATCTTACCAAGAATTATATACAAATTTACACGCTTTTTAAAAATGGGTGGTCTGAATATTATCTCTTTACTAAAGTTAGATGATTTTTTTCGTCTCTAAGGGAGATAGATATGTCTAAGTATTGTATGGGGGGGATAAATAATCCTTTTATAAAGTGTTTACACAAGTAGCATAATGCGATGTTAATCTCAAATGTCAATAACACTACATCAACCAAGCATTGTTGGAATTTAGCTCCCCTCCACAATTTGTTGCTTGGATGTGTGTTTCTCCTTATTTTGCCAACAAAAGGACGAGTAACAAAGGCAATTAAGGAAAAACAACAAATAGCAGGATAAAGGAACAACACAAATATAAACACAATTCAAGTGTACAAATAAACAACAACATTTTTTTACGATAATAAAATACAAGATTGTAGAAGTTTAGTTACCTTTAAGATTTGTTAAGGGAAAAAACGATGAACATAAGCGAAAGTTCTTAATCCTTTAAGACTAATTACACCAATATTTACTGCACATGTTGGGAGCTGTGTTTGTGTTGCTCTCTTGTTGCTTATTTAGCATCATTAAAAGGTGTTTGATTAATTGACGAAAAACAAACATTTATTTCTTAATCTTAATGACACTTTTTGCTACAATTAAATAAATCTTTTTAATATCTCATGTCATCTTAATTGTCACTTGGAGTAATAAAAATTACAATTAGAATTGAGAATATATTCTATATGTATGTTTTTTTATTCCTTTATTCTCGTTAATAGTCTTGTCTACAACTTAGTCTATAGTTAAGTCTTTAGTCTAGTATATAGTATAGTCTATAGTCTATTCTATAGTCTAGTCTATAGTCTAGATATATTCTAGTCTATAGTCTAGTCTATAGTCTAGTCTTTAGTCTAGTCTTTAGTCTAGTCTATAGTCTAGTCTATAGTCTAATCTAGTCCATAGTCTAGTCTATAGTCTAATCTATAGTCTAGTCTATAGACTAGTCTATAGTCTAGTCTATAGTCTAGTCTATAGTCTAGTCTATAGTCTAGTCTATAGTCTAGTCTAGTCTAGTCTAGTCTATAGTCTAGTCTAGTCTATAGTCTAGACTAGTCTAGTCTATAGTCTAGTCTATAGTCTAGACTAGTCTAGTCTATAGTCTAGTCTATAGTCTAGTCTATAGTCTAGTCTATAGTCTAGTCTATAGTCTAGTCTATAGTCTAGTCTATAGTCTAGTCTATAGTCTAGTCTATAGTCTAGTCTATAGTCTAGTCTATAGTCTAGTCTATAGTCTAGTCTATAGTCTAGTCTATAGTCTATTATTCAATTTAGGGTATAGTCTATTTTTTCGTTTATTTTAAAGTCTATATTACACACTAGCCTATAGCCTTAATCCTCCTCTAGTCTTTGATCTCGTCCACATTATTGACTATAATACTAACTATTGTTCCTTTTCCCGAATATAGTTGTTATATATGTTGAGTTAAAAGTGATGCATCAACTTGTTGCCAAAACTCATCTATATTTGATGTTAAAACCATATAAAATTTTAGTTTTTCTTATTCCATAGAACTCATAATAGTTTTTTGCCTAATCCATTGAAACACTTAAACTACAATATTGATAATCGTAAGCATCAATGGATCATTTAATAAACCACTAAACAGTCATTGCAATGTAATAACACAACATGCCACAAAATCTTGATGACTTTTGATGGGATTTTTTCGCTACTATTTGTTTTATTCTTTCACTTTTATATTCAGAAAAAATAAATTACAGTATTAATAACAGAAATCAACCAGTAATATGTTTGCGACTGCTGCAGTCATGCAGTGGGAACTGGTGGCAGACAGTAGTAGTTCGTTTAAATGTAAAAGTGGTTGTTGTTGGTGGTGGTTGGTGGCAAAATTGTAAATCGCAACACTTTATTGTCACATTAGATTAATAATGTGCTTTTAATAACGTCAAAAAGGATACAGCAACAACAAAAAACGTATGCTTTGTGTCACAAGCAATATAAAGTGTGTTTTTTTTGGTATTTGCAACAAACAAGGGGAGTGAGTGTTGCAACTCAACAGACTCTAAATGCTTTGTCTGGGTTATTGATGAAAATGACAGGAGTTTTAAAAAAGAGAATAGAATAGAATTGAAACAAGGGAGAGTATTGGAAAAAATTAAACAACAAAACTATAAAATAGATAAAAAGGACGAAATTCTAGTAATAAATGCTGATGGTGGTGGATGTTGTTGTAGTTTTGTTTTTTTAAAAGTGCTTTCAAACTCTGTCTTTTATATTTTAAAGTTTGCAGTTTAGAATTTAAAAAAAGCAGCTGCTCTCACCTTAAGGATTTCACAGGAGTGTAGAACAACTAGATGTCAAGTCAAGTTAAATTTGTTTTATATATTTTGTCAAGGAGTTTAAATAAACACCTTTTGTTTAAACATAAATTTAATTACGTGCTTAGAAGTACTAATGTTTTTTTCTTCCTCTATTCTGGCTAAAAACAGCAACACAATTAATACAGTTTCCGTCTAAACCAAAAAAAACAAAACAAATAACAACTAACTACTCAAGAACGTGAGATAAACCTTACGGCTGCAAGTACAACTAAAAACGTTTAAAACTAACAGCAGCAGTTTGTTGTAAATGTTCCAAAATACAAAACTCTAAAGACTCGGTAAGTTTAACCCAATTGTGAAAATGTAAAAATAAATGAAAATTGTAAAACTTATATTCAAAAATATTTAGTTTATAACTAAGGGAGAGACTTACCCGTAAAGTAACAGCAAAATACCACTCACTATAATGATGTTTGTGATCATCATCATTGCATACATGCCAGTGATCATGATGATGATGTTGCGTCGTGGGAATTTCTCTAAAGTGGCATGCGGGTGTGGAGTTGGTTGTTTCAATCAACATTTTGGTTTGTTTATTTTTTTTTTTTTTTTTCAAAAACATATATTTAAACGTTATATTTTTATATTTATTTCCATTTCTAGATTTTTTTCCTTTTTTTTTTTTTGAATCTGAAACAATTAATGAAAATGAGGTTGAGGTTAGTTATTTTTTTTTCTTTTTTATGGTTTTTCAATAAACAAATAATTTGTCTTCTAAAGTCTAAAGACAGTCAATCAAATATCTTTCATTTAACTTAACAAATCAGTAAGTTGTTTTATACAACCTGGGAACAAATGTTTTCCCCCCAAAACAATCAGTTATTTTACTAATTGATTAATTATTTCTAAACTAAACAGTAGTTCATTTCATTATTGGGTTTTCAAAAAAAGTCTCCTCCTTAAACACCTTGAGGCTTTAATAATGCACTTGTTTTTTACCTATTTAAGACATTACAGACAATTGATTATTACATAGAATTTAAAGTTAGAAACATATATTCTTAGACGCCACTTAAGTTGGCGTCGTGTAATAAATGGATAAAAAGCATTAAAAAATTAAATTTTCAACTCAACAAGTTTTAACTTAACATTAATATTTTTTAATTTCCGGGAATTTTGTTAAATGTTTTCAATACCTTAAGTCATCTAGCTTTAGTTCTGTTCTAGTTCTGTTCTAGTTCTGTTCAAGTTCTGTTCTAGTTCTGTTCTGTTCTAGTTCTGTTCTAGTTCTGTTCTAGTTCTGTTCTAGTTCTGTTCTAGTTCTGTTCTAGTTCTGTTCTAGTTCTGTTCTAGTTCTGTTCTAGTTCTGTTCTAGTTCTGTTCTAGTTCTGTTCTAGTTCTGTTCTAGTTCTGTTCTAGTTCTGTTCTAGTTCTGTTCTAGTTCTGTTCTAGTGCTGTTCTAGTTATGTTCTAGTTCAGTTCTAGTTCTGTTCTAGTTCTGTCCTAGTTCTGTTCTAGTACTGTTCTAGTTCTATTCGAATTCTGTTATAGTTCTAGTTCAGTAGTAGTCAATTTACTTGCGTTACTGATTAAAATCTTCAAATTACCAAATTTTAAAGTCATAAATGATAGAGCGTATTCCATCCTAATAATACCAGGAACTTAAGATATAAACAAACCAAAAACGATTTATCAGTTTTAGCTCGTGCTATATTATCACACCCGTATGTTGAGGTTACATACTAATAAGCAAACATTCCTGCAACTGAGGCTCACGTAGAAAGCAAAATAACACGAAGATAGACAACACTACGAAATTGTTCAAATACATATAATTAGAATATTATCAGTTGTAATACGAGTAATAATAAGTGGCAGTAGTTTTCGAAGAGGAGGTTAAAATGAATTTGCATAGATAAACTACAGAAATAAACACACATGTTTATATCAACACCCACCACTCGTTCAGGAAAACATTTTCACATTCCAACAACAAATTTTACCTAAAATATTTTAGTAACACTTTATTATAATTACTTCGGCTGCAACTGGATATTGTTACTAGAATTTATGTTGCATGATGTTGAAAGTGATGATCTTAATGGAATTGAAAGTGTTTTAAACTAAAAACTGTTTAATTCTATTCTAAGTGGAGTATTGTAAGTCCTTCCTATTGTGGGTGTCTGTGTTTTTATGAAAAGAAAAAAAAAGAATAGAGCGATAAAACAATTAACACCAATCAAATAGTGATCTAGCCAAACCAACCATCCATCTAACCACACATATGTTAATAAGTTAAGGTCAATTTATTCCTCTTTGGCGTTAGATGATAATAAATAATATTAATTATAATGTCCATAATGATGACACCCTAGAAAATTCAAATTTAAATTTTCCATTAAAATAATTTTCCTATTAGGAAACATACATAAATATATATTACTCAAACATAGCGTGTTGTCCATCAAATTGGAATTTTCTATCAATTTTTTTTTTAATTTTTCTATATTGTAACATGAGCCTCGTAAATTGAATTTTTAGGCACGCGACATTCTTGTTTTTATTTGTAACATTTTGTAGAAAACTCATCATCATCATCTTTGTGAAGATCATTTGTTAGTTAAAAATAAACAAAATATTGACATTTTAGAAAAACTTTCATCTGTTTATACAAAACTAAACACATACACAACGTTTATTATTACAAAACGTAACATCCAAGTTTGATGCGATCTGCACAGATCATATTACATGTCATCATTTTTGTGATAAGGAGAGGTGATCATAATATTGGGTTTTGGGTTGAAAGTAAATTTAGAAAGATGATCGCATTATAAAATTTACATTTATTTGTAAATATGTTTTTGTTTTTAATTTTTTACGAAGGAAAAATATACCGATCGAATGGGTAATATTTCCGTTAATTTTTTTCAACCTATCAGATGGAAATTAGAACTAACACTGATCTACAACAGGTCTATAATATAACTAGAAATGAATTAGAACAGAACTAGAACTGGACTAGAACAGAATTAGAATTAGAACAGAACTAGAACAGAACTAGAACAGAACTAGAACAGAACTAGAACAGAACTAGAACAGAACTAGAACAGAACTAGAACAGAACTAGAACACAACTAGAACAGAACTAGAACAGAACTAGAACAGAACTAGAACAGAACTAGAACAGAACTAGAACAGAACTAGAACAGAACTAGAACAGAACTAGAACAGAACTAGAACAGAACTAGAACAGAACTAGAACAGAACTAGAACAGAACTAGAACAGAACTAGAACAGAACTAGAACAGAACAGAACTAGAACTGAACTAAAACAGAACTAGAACCGAACCAAAACAAAACTAGAACAGAACCAAAACAGAACTAAAACAGAATTAGATCTTTGCGAAAACTGAATTTGAATAGATTAATACGTTAATTGTTCCTTAATTAAAATACAATTCTTTTATAATTAAAATTTTTTAAAAAATTTTCTTTAATTTCAGTTTAAAAGGTTTTTCTCGAAACAGCATTTCTCCTTTATTTAGACAACAATTCTAAATAAATATGGATTTTATTGAATTAATAAAATACCAAATAAAACCAGACTTTAAGGTGGTAAGTTGTCTGAATAAATGTTTAAATATTTTAGGGTTTTTTTTCCTCATACATGCATATTTAGTAGAGTTGGTTTTTGTTTTCTTAATCCTATAAATTGTTAAACAAATAAAAATGTTTTTAAAAGTGTTCCCAGAAAATGAAACCCAAGTAAATACATACAGACACAACTGACAAAAGATTCTCGTGCTTTGAGAAAAAAAATATGCATCAATTTGTATTGTCATTAGTAGAACTGATTCATTCTAAAATACTAAATATGATCGACCGAACGAGTGAGTATGTTTAACAGAGTAACTTGATATATTTACGAAATATTGAAGAAACAACAAACAAACTAAAGCTGGGAAAGATACACACACACACTCAGTAGGTACTTTGTTCTTTTCTAAAAAAATAAAAATAAATAAACAACCAAATAAAATGTTTAAAAAATTAAAGAAAAATTTATAGGGATAACACAGAACTACATAGTTATGTTTTAGATTCAAAAACGTTTCTGTGTATTTTGTACAATAATCATAAGAGAGGTATTAGTTTACTCCTTTTGCTCTTGAAAATTTCATCTGCTATTGTGTTGTGTAATATTGATTCGATTTACTCTGATCGCTGCTTACGATCAATGAAAAGGATTTTCTGGAAAAACGTAATCAAAACCAATGTGATGATACCACAATATCTTATGAACTAAAACGAATTGAAAATACATTTAAATGATTTTTGGTTAAACGTTTTAAGATGATCACGATGATGATCGACCCGAAAGAGTAGAAACAACAACAACAAATTAAAGACCAGACAATAAACGCCTTTTGTCAAGAAGCAGCTGTAACTGTCAAAGCAAAAGTAGACCTAATAGAAAAAAACTCCTGGTATATTCTTTTTCATATATAATTCTAAACATGTATGAATGAGTTTGTGGCAACAACCAACCACCTTGCTTTAGCCCATAACCGAACTGTAAATGGCACACACTATACTATGAACTACATACATATATTCCAATAAAAAAAAGATTTTTTAAAAGAAACACACAAAAGTACAAAAATACATACAGACATTCAGACAAGACATTCAAACGCTTCGTGATGATTGAAAGTCAAAAGGCTCGTGCTTGTTTAAGACACACATCTCGCATTCAATTCATTTTCAACTCTTTTTGTTGTTGTTCAATTTCAGTTTCAATTTCAATACAAAATCCTCTTAAAGAATACCATACAATCGCATCAAATCAAATCAAGCCCAGACGACGATCCTACTGCAAAACAAATGAAAATAGGAAATAAAGTGTTAATAGACTTAGACTACAGGAATCTAACTCTTGAAATAATGGCAAAATAATTGAGTAACTCCATCACTTTCCTATTCATCAATACAATAAAGTACCAACAACAACAACAACAGAAAAAAAGAACAATAAACCACAATCAACATGGAAATGCAACTAAAGAAAGCAAAAAAAGGATAAAAGGTGCACTCCCTCCTCTTCATTAATTCACATAAAGAAGCAGAAGGCTTAAATCCATCAATCTTGTCTACATGTGTCAAAAATCTGCACAGAAAATAAAAAGTATCAAATTAAAGAAAATTCCCACCAACAAATCCAGCAAAAAAAAATCAACAGAAAATTTTCAAGAGGAGATAATAAACGAAATCCATTATGGCCTTTGGAAATAACCCTTTCTTCAATTTCAAAATCCAGGTTGACTGAGCAGTTTTTAATAAACATGTGTAGTAACATCACTTAACCTCACTATTGTTGCGATGGTATTAAAGGAAGTTACACCTTTTTTCCGATTGTCAAACTGAGTGTCCTATATCCTGTGTATCCCATAAAGGGATTAATGTTTGCTTACATATGTTTTGTTTAAATAAATGTTTAGTTTGTTAACAAGTTAATTTAATTTATTTCTTCATTTTCTTCTGTTTGTCACGTTGATGACGTTGACATTACGACATTTTCCCCGCCATAAACCTAAAGGTTCTATCTTTGTGTGTTTTTAAGGATATTTAAATGTGTGTTTTTCTTTTGTGGGTTTGACATGACTTAACCGGAAAAACATAAACAAATTTTAATTAATTTTTATACTTATGTATACCTTTGTTAACCTCTTAATGGAAATAAGTGGTTTTCTTTGTGGTTTTTCCTTACAAAGATTTTCAATTATGATAAGCCGCGTTTCGGTAACACTTTCAAAACAGACTGACTTTTGCAATCCTTAAATTAGATTGTTGCTTTTCAGAGAATTGGAATTAGTATAAAGTCTAGTCTATAGTATAGTCTATAGTGTAGTTTATAGTGTAGTCTATAGTGTAGTCTATAGTCTAGTCTATAGTATAGTCTATAGTGTAGTCTATAGTGTAGTTTATAGTGTAGTCTATAGTGTAGTCTATAGTCTAGTCTATAGTCTAGTCTATAGTCTTGTCTATAGTCTAGTCTATAGTCTAGTCTATAGTCTAGTCTATAGTCTAGTCTATAGTCTAGTCTATAGTCTAGTCTATAGTCTAGTCTATAGTCTAGTCTATAGTCTAGTCTATAGTCTAGTCTATAGTCTAGTCTATAGTTTAGTCTATAGTCTATAGTCTAGTCTATAGTCTAGTTTAAAATCTAGTTTGACGAACACATTAAAGCGCCATAAACTATCATCTCAAATAAAGACAGCAAACCCATAACGATATCCATCAAGACATTTAATGATTTGACTTGAGTCTACAATTCTATTTTCAATTTCACATCACTTTAAGCAGGCGGTCGGTCGATCAGCCAACAAGTTTATTTGGTTGGGGTTTGGGGACACAACAGTCAAAGCTCAAAACCATAGTGTGATTTTCAAAATTTAAAGTGATGGAAATGTTGTTGTTGTTGGTTACACACTCGATTTCCTAATAAAATTGTTTTAGAATCACAGAAAGAGAGAGCCTTCCGCATGTCACAAGTGTATCAAGATGGCAGTTCATTACGTTAGACCAGACTGTATGGAGTAATTTCTTAGACTTCTGCACATAAGTATGAGTTTTTGTGTGTGTTTTTGTTTTACTTAAAGAATCTTCAAGTCAATTTTTTATTGCTGAGAGTTTATGTCTTGCAACATGCAACAAATTGAATTTATTTGATTTCAGCTTGTAAATTGTATATTGAAGCTTCTTCAAATGGTTGATTTTTTTTTTGTTGTCTTCTAAAGGTAAAACTTACAAAGAACTGTTGAAAACTTAAGTTTCAAATGATCACTTGAGTTTTTTTTTGCCAAAATGATTTCAATCAGCCAATATCGCAACAGGAACAGCGTGAAATTTTAAGTTTCTAGCACGACTCACAAATAAATTTTGTAGGCAAAAATGCCAAACATGTTACAACCAAATAGAAACAAATAAAACAGCTAAAATGACTGAACAGCCAGTCAGTCAGTCTATGGTCTGCTCTAGGTTGTTGCAATGTTTGCGGCTGTTGGTTTGTTGCTGCACTATCAGATTCTTGAGTTTTTAGGCTGGAAAACAACTCTATTTAAGCTTTTCATATTATTGCGTTTTGTCCAACCCATGATGACCCAATAGGTGTTTATGTCAATTTGCACATTTACATACACACACACATACATACACACGCTCTTTATAAAAACTAAACTTGCAACATAGTTTTGTGTGCAAACAACAACAACAGCAACAATACAACTCTATGGGCAATTTTTATTTCTTTCTATTCATTTGACCATTTGATAGACGAGGGTTTTTGCTTGTTTCTTAAGAAATCAATGAAATGAAAATTCATTGGAAAATTTTACATGTTTATTTGTTATTGTTGCAGCAATTGTTGTTACTGATACCAACAACAATGTTCTCATTTTATAGCTAAATTTTTCCAAAAAATTGTAAGCAACATTTTTGTTATTTTGTTGTATCATCATAACACATCTTTTTTCTACAAATGTTTGCCATAAGCGAAAAAATTCATTAGAATATTGTTGCTGTTATTGTAGAATTGTGGTCCATTTTTATATATATGAAAACACAAGTGATATTGCAACATATGTTATGTTGTTGCTTGGCCCCCTTAACATTTTTTCTCTTTTTACTTTAAATGTTGCACTTTAAACATGCAATTATATAGCGTTGAGCTCAACGCTTATCGCACGAGCTAAACAAATTAC
The DNA here is from genome assembly GCF_022045245.1 of Lucilia cuprina. Lineage (NCBI taxonomy): Eukaryota > Metazoa > Arthropoda > Insecta > Diptera > Calliphoridae > Lucilia > Lucilia cuprina. Next base: position 69,767,612 of record NC_060950.1, on the reverse strand, counting down.
TTTACTCGTCTCTGTGGCATGTGACAAAAAACAATTAAATTTAAGTGCAAACGATAAAAATTTTTAGTCAACAAAACACAAACTTTAAATAAAACTAAACCGCATATTAAAGGACATAAATAAAACTTATTTGCATAAATTAACAAAACAACAACCCTGGTAAGAGCATCTCTTCTCTAAACACCCTCACCCACCATTTCCACAACAACAACAACGAAATAAAACTATCAACATAAGGACTATTTCAAATGTATGGATGAGTCACTTTGTTAATTTATTCAAAAAGAAAAAAATATTTCAATTTCAAGTCAGCACGCTAATTGGAATAGCATCAGTTGTAGTGGAATTCTAATTCACCTTTTTGTATGACTGTCTGTCTGTCCGTCTCTACAGATGATACTTGAAGCCCTGAAGCGTGACTTAAGTCCGATAAGAATACAATTGCTTTTTGACTGCATTACAAAACTCTATTTCTACAGTAGCCCTTAATAGTTTTATTGTATATTTTTGCGTTTTAATAATTTTTCAAAAATAACATCTGTGATCAATTGTCTACACTGAAAAAAATTTAAAAAAGGATTGATGATTGGTGTTGATCTTGTAATAAATTTCTTTAATTTTAGGAAATTATTTTTTCTGCAAATTTTAATTTTTATAACAAACACTATTCAACGTTCAATTTTAAAACTAATGATCTTCACAAAAGTGATCTTTAAACGAAAAAGATTATGTCCTAAAGTATTCTTTTGGATTTCCCAAAATAAAATAGAGTTTTTTTCGATAATAATAGTGATCTACAGGCTTAATTTGAAAGATCTTGCCAACAATGGATCTTCAAATAAAAACAAAAAGGAAATGCAATTCGCTTTTTCTTGGGGCCTCTCGTTTCAGCATAAAATTAACTTTTAGTTTTTAACTCAAATTGTATAGTTTTGTAAGGAAATTCCAGTGATCTAAGGCCCCATTTTAAGATATAACGATCTTCACAAATAGTGATCTTCAAATAAAACATATCACAGATGATTGCGCTTTTGGCTGTAGATCCTATACATAAAGTAAAGTCAAGTTCATTGTTTTTAAACTATAAACTAGATCGAGTTTTTTAGGACAGAAAAGTGATCTAGAGACTCAATTAAAGAGATAACGATCTTCACATTAAGTGATCTTCAAATAAAAAATATCACATATATTCACACTTTTGTTCCTCTAATCAAATTCTAGTTTTAAAGCGATCTAATACCCCAATTATAGAGATAACGATCATTACAAAAGGTGATCTTCAAATAAAGAAAGATATTAGATTTTCTTTGTTTTTTTAAGGCCTCTAGTATTAATATAGACATTTAGATTTCCAATCGAAAGATTGAATTTTGTTAGCATATAAAAGTGATCTGGACGTCAATTTTAGAGCTAACGATCTTCACATTTATCTTCAAATAAAGAAATATTTTAGATTTTCATTTTTTTGGTTTAAACTTTAGGGGGTTAATAAAAAAAATCGAATTTTGTTAGTTAAGAGCTTGCAAAAAGTGATCTTTATATAGAAAAAAACAGATATTCACGTCACTTATCTTAAAATCAACTTTTAGGTTTGTGCTTTAGTCGAGCTTTGTTAGAAAATGAAAGTGATCTAGCAACTTTATTTTAAAGCTAATGCGATCTTTACTAAAGTGATCTTCAAATTTTTTTATAAAATAGAGTTTAAGGATTTTATTCAAATTTTAAGCTTACGATCTTCACAAAAAATTTTCTTCTGTTTAGTTATAAAATAGATTTTTAGGATTTGACTCAAGTTTTTTAAGAAAAAACTGATCTAGCACCCCAATTATAAATCTAACAAAATATTCACAAAAGTGATCTTCAAATCTGCTTTAAGACCATTAGCTTAAACATAAAATAGACTTTTAGGTTTTACTGAAGAAATCTAGTTGTAACAGGAAATAAAAGTGATCGCAGGTGATCCTCCTTTTCCCCGTATAATGGTCTTTTAAGTTTTCACTTAAAAAGTCGAGTTTTTTCGAGAAAATAACACAGATCACAGATTTTTATTGTTATCACTCTAGGATCTCTATTTTCTTTTGAAAACGAATCGATTATTACCTGAAATTTTTCACAGTGTTAACTCCTACAACATTATAATAAAAAAACACATGTAACTAAAGCATTCCTTCATTATTATGCACCCATCCAACCCACCAACAAACTGACACACCGAAAGGATACAATAACTACTACTTTATAAGAAACATCCACCACAAGTTGTACATATTTAAATATTCGTGTATTTACCAATTGGTTTTTGGGCTGTTAATGACTTGGAATAAATATTCCAATTGCATTTCTTAATTTATTCATTGTTGGCAATAACGGAATTACAATTTAGAATATAAACTTAAAATTGTAAAACAATTTTCTACCACTCGTAGAATAAGAGATAATTAACATTATCAGATGTTAGTTTTTGGACTTGTATTTGTATCATCATAATTGATGACATTTTAATGACAGGACAATAATGGGTGTTATTTATGATAAAACAGCAAAAAAAAAAACAAAATAGATCAAGTTTTTAGAATAGCATTTTCCAATTTATTTTGATATGAATTTGAAGAAATCTTATTCATAATCATTGATCATATTGCCAGCACCATTTTTACTCTGACGTCTCCAGTTGAGCGGGAATAAACGTTTCCACAATTCATAGCGCTCTGTATTAAGACCACCACGCATTACCAGCTCATCACCGATATCCAAATAATATTGTTTTTTATAGCTAAATGGACGCCATCGCATATTTCTTAACTGTTCATCACTAGGTTTATTAGGATCTCTGGAAATTATAGAACAATTTGGTTTTAATTGTCGATTTTCGTTTAGTCTTCTATTTACCCTTTATAAGCAAAAGAACTGAACATTCGGGTTAAAGTATTGACCATGATAAAGTCATCATCATCGTCGGTAAACATACGGCTAACGGAAGGTTCAACAAACAAATACATTAAGTCATCATGATGAACCACACCTTAAAATGATATCAAAACTTAAAGCGTAAATTTCAATACGATCAATGCGATCTTAAGATTATCTTAGATCTCATCTAAATATCGTATCTAAGAAGTCTATCCGAAAGAGAAATCCATCTCGGTTTTCTACTTTAGATAAAAATTTAGAAAGTATTAAGAAAAACCTTGATCACCGAGAAATTTAAAGATTTCTCTGCCAGTGAACGCAAAACTTTACCATAAGGACCGTTTTCCGGATAATTAATATGACTCTTTTGACCCTGATAGGAAAAACGATAATAATACACTTTCGTAGAACGAGCCGCTAAATGTACAAAACGATGTACAGCAAATCCGGTCAAAGCATCCGAATACAACTTAGTAAGATTTTCCAAAGAAAGCTGCAAACTTAAAGGTTGATCACCAAAATAAAAATTCCATAATTCACTGCTAATATTGGCTGCTTTAGGACTACTGCTGTTGTATAGAAAACATATAGGTGCCACTTGATCGAAATGATACTCAAATGTGCGCAATAGATGTTCATTTTCCAAAATATCTAGAAAATTAAAAACAAGATCACTTCGGGTTCAAAACACTTTCACTTCATACTTATAGCTGGCCCCACAAATTCATCTTTAGTCATTCCCGTAATAATGGGTATTTTCATGAATTCACCATTTTGATAGGATTTCACAGGGTCTTCAATAAGAAAACGTTCTTGACCGAAATCTCTCTCCACCACGGGTTTCCATAATATCAAGGGATTTTGTCGTCCAAACTCAAACATATAGGTCAAGCTATTGGCATATTGTAAATAATGTTTCTAAACCAAAAAAAAACCATTAATATACAATAATACCCATCTAATCCAGAAACGCACTTACTTCTTTTAAACAATACATCATTTCGGTAATATTTTCCGAAGGACATTTCAATAAAGTAGCCTGACGTTGAGCCAAAGCCAATTGCTCTTCTGGCAATTCCCATTGACCAGTAGCAGAGCCACTCATTATTATAGCTTTATGAAACAGATTACGTGACATGGGTGAGACCATATGCAGAGTTATGCTTAAAGCCCCAGCACCATAACCCAATAGAGTAATAGAACTCGAATCGCCACCAAAACGTGATATATGCAATTTAAGCCAGCGCAATAATAACACCTGATCCTTAAGACCCAAATTGCCGGGTGCCTCTCTGGTACCAGTGCTCAAGAAACCCAAACTGGCCAAACGATAGTTAAAAGTAACCAATACAATATTGCGATCCATGAAATACTGAGGGCCAGCGAAATTTTTACTCTGGCCCGACAAAGAATAAAATTCTCCCGGATGTATAAACACTATAACCGGTTTCTTTACATTCGGATTATTTTCCGAGGGCAATTCTCTAGTATAAATATTCACTCTCAAACAATCCTCTGAGACATCCAAACTATTAAGGCCCGGCTGAGGACACATGGGTCCATCGATGGTGGCATCAAAGATATCAAACCATTGTTCCACCGGTTCGGCCGGTTTAAAACGTAAATCACCTATAGGCGCTTTAGCATAGCGTATACCACGAAATGCATAGAAATTTCTTCCCGCCTGTGAGGTCAACAATGTGCCACGTATTTTACCCAAAGCTGTGGTCAATACCAAATCAGATAACTCCTTATCACTGCCCATAATAAAATCATCCACCTCTTTGGCTGCTTTTTCACATTTAGCCCAACTCACTGCCACAATTAAAGTTAAACACCAACACCAGAAATTCTTACGCACACTTTTTAACATTGTCCACGAACGTCTAATTACAACTGATGGCATTTAAGTCTGGAGAGGAGCTTTTATACTTGCAGTCTTAGTCTTGCAGCAAAGTCATACATTTTTAGAATTAATGTTTTCCCAACACTATTAAAGGTTTTATTGTGTTAATAAATAAGCTTTATTTTCTAGAATTCTTTTAGCCCAACGACCTTTGTGGATGGAAGCTTGTTTTACTTAAGTTTCTGTTGCTGCTGCTAACAGGGTTTGCCGCTAAAGGAATGTGGCAAAGCCAGTTTTCATTGTAACATATTTGGCTTCGTTGAAGTTAGGAACAAGTTTATGCGTAAACACTAAACGTGATTGTTGTCTCCTGCAGAAGTTACCAAACAATCTTAGAAATCTACTCTTAAGACTCTTGTTGATAAACATCTTTATGCCACGGTCACTTTCTTTTATAAGTTGCAACATTATTAGGAGTTGTATATAATTTAATTTGTTATTATACAATTATAACTGAGCCCAAAGTTCTTAAAGGTTCTTAAAGTTGTCTAAATAAAAAAATCTTATGTTTGATTCATGCGTCAATTTTGACGTATTTTTAGATTTCGTTAATCACTTTTTAAACTTAAGCATTAATCATTAATATAACAATCTAAGGAATCTCATATACAGTATTTATCTAGAGTAGAACAGCTGTTTCATATTCGAATTCCTTTTCTCAATGGAAAAAGCTTCTCTATCCGGTCCTTAATTGGAATGCTTTCTGGTAATGCTTAATACTTCACAAACATCGGAAATCTTAAAGAATGAATTGCTAACACGATCGGCAGAATGGGCATGAAGGGTTTTCTTCAGTTTCTATAATAACTTGTCCATCGCTATAATTCTGTTACTATAGGATAACTTCATATCATTAGATCGGTATATAAGTTAAACCAATATATCAATTTAGATCTATTAGACGAAATAAAAAGCTCTCTTTCTCTCTCTTTTTGATTTACACTGCAAACAAGATATTTAGGAAGATCATTCTCTGACAAATGTTCTTCTATGTGTATAAGCTTAAAATCCTGGAATCACATAGGAATCTATGGCTAGATAAATAAGGGCTTTGCTGAAGGCTTGTTTCGGAAACTGTTAAACACAGTTCGCGTAACCTTCTTAAAGTTGTAGCGAAAGCAGATGAAGATGAAGTCTAATGTTAAAATGCAGATAAGATTACTTATATGTCTCCTTTAAAAAGAAAAAAAGAAGGCAATGGAAAAACTCTCCCTCCGTCGAAATTGCAGTTTCGAAAACTGTTAAAGAGAGAAACTGTCCAGTAACAATCGCTTCGGTATCTCCGATAGGTTATGCGATACATTTTTGGGCAATTGATCACCTAATAAATCCTAAAGATTTTATTAGTCTGAATATCACAGGTTTATGAATCCGAAATAAAAGTTACATCCAATGATCAAAAACCTCGTCAATACAGTATTATTTTATTTGTATGAAGATCCATCTAAACAGCTCTTCCTCACGCTTACGCTTTTCTCAAAGAACTTCTGCTAAGTAGGTTCGGAAGAAGCCTAGTGGTTTGCAAGATTGTAACGTTCTATGTCATCTCATGTCAAGCAAAATGCTCAGACACCATGATCAGTCCTGCAGTTTACAAGATCATTGAAGTAAATACGAATGTAACGTTCCCTATTACTAAAGTATATCAATATGATGCTGCAATTCAATCCTAAAACAAAACGATCCAACTTCACGATCAGTCTGCGATTTACATGGTATAAGCATCATTATGAAACACTACCGTTATGTCCTCTTTTATTTATATCAAAATGAGGCTGAGAATCGAATTCTATAACAAAAGGATCAAACTTTTGATTTGCAAGATCATTAGTTTTAGCATCATTTTGATCAGTAAATTCGCTTTTAATATTCTGTGTTATCTTCACAGTTCAGTTCAATATAAAACTTTGGTGTTATATGAAAAAGTTACGCATTTCGCGAAAATTAAGAAACTGTTATTTCTTTAACGATAAAAACTTTCTATTGAAAGCATTTTTAATACAAATTTTAAATATTTTCCCACAAATTAAAGGTTTTTTATTCGCTTAATTTGTAAGGCAGAAAAAAACTGAAAAACTTTCTCATAAATAACAAAACCCTAAAGCAAATCTATAAGATAAAGCGTATCGAATAGCGAATAGATATTGATGAAGAAGATTCCTGTTTTTTACAAAACTTCCCACACACACACCCCACCTAAAAAGGAAGGTGTTAAGAGTTAGTTGCAAAACTGCTGCCCAAAGACACGATCTTAAGGTGTGAAGAGGATCTATCAGCAATTTCAACAGAGGAGTTTCGAAGATTATGCTCTATTTTTCCCACGTCGATAAAACACACAATTGCGTGTCTTAAGCTAATAAAACTCGAGTGTTAAAAAAAAATTTAAAAGTCTCAAAACTAAATGCCCTTAAATAAGTACTAATGACTCTACAAACAATTTGTACAAAGCGAAACAAACAAACCCTAAACATTTGGACAAAGAAGATAATGAAAACAATGAAACCTTAAGATAGTGAAAACATTAAACGGACTGTTAAACAATTTGCGTTGCTTGAAAAAAAGACAAAAAGAGAAGTTACCCCTAAAAACGCGTTTAAACGGAGAAAAGTTGAACTGGTGTTAAACGGTTTCTTAGAGCTGAGCATTTAATTGACAAAAACCGGTCGATGGGAATTAACAAATTTGTAAAACCAAGAACTTAATAGGTTGTTAAGGTAATTTAAAGGAATATTGGTCATTTCATGTTAACACACCCTTAACATGTTGAAATTTATTAGCGGTTATTTGATGTTTATTTTTTAAGTTAATTATGGGAACTAGATCAATAATATTAAGCAAGATCAAAGTTTTTTCTAGTAATAACTAATAATTCTTTTGAATTACAAGTTTCTAGTAAAAAGATTTGATTTTTTTTAATTTCTAGAATTTTGAAAAGCGTGTGTGTGTGGTCAAAACACACTTCTAGAACTCACCTTGATATTTTGTTTTCGAAAAGAAAGGTAATATGTCAACACAGGCTATTAAATGTGGAGTTTTTTTTCACAAAAATCTCATTAGGATTTTTAAATGAATTCAGGTTTTAAACACAGTTAATGTCTACAATGACACCTTAGGGAACCTCAGCTGCAGTCTTCTAACACTCAACATAGTAGACAAAAACTGGGCCTTTGGTAAACAACATTAGTCGTTTTGTAATAAAAACTTATACTATAAACCTCAGTTCTACAACACAACAAATATTTATGCCACAATTACTATATAGTCACAGTCATAAAATCCCTTTTTTCGAAAATAAAAACAACAACACAACTCAAGTGCCAACTACAAACGACATAATTCGCACTTCTTCTTAAATTTGAAAAAGAGGTTTGTAGTAGTAGACTCCAGACAAAATCCTGTGGTGTACAAAGAATCAGCAAATGAAGCAGACAACCAAAGCAAGCACGACAACGACAACAATAAGAGTAAAATCAGAAAATGTGTTAAAAAGTTTTTAAAATTAAACTCGTGCTTGGTTGGTTGATCGCTGTCTGCTTAAGACGTATGCCACCTGCCGTTGCAGGCTCTTTTAAACTCGTGCCAGTACGCAGTAAGAATCAAGGTAAATAAATGTCTTAAGATATTGTATAATTTTTATATTTTTGCATTGCCTTTTGACCACAAAACATTTAATAAAATATTGCTTGGTTAACTTCACAGTTTAAGGAAAACAAAGTCATCATCACTGGCATTTTATAGATTTCAACACAGAGTTTTTATTTAAGCCTAGACATGGAAAGAATATTAATTGAAACAAAGCTTAGGCTCTGAATTAAAGAAAACAGTGAGAGAAATTCTCCTATAAAATCTCTTTAATGTTTATTCTTTTAAGTTAAAACAGGTAAAGGCAAAAACTCTCTCTCTCTCTCTCTGGAGCTTTAATGCTTTTAAATATGTTTAAGATCGCACAGATAAAAACTGTTATGTGTTTAAAATTAATTTTAATACCAAAATCTATCTTTAAATTTATAAATAAATGTTATCTCTTAACGCCAATATCATTTTTAATTAAAGTCTCTCACAGCCATAATAATATCATTCATTCATGTTTATGATCGCTCAAAGCTTAACTAAACCACTAAAATCTATTAATTTATATCGAAATATGATCTCGTAACATTAAGATCGTTTTCTATTATTTTCCTCTTTAATTCTAACAGTGTAAACTATGTAAGTCTTACACACCATAAAAATTTACAATCTTAATGCATTTTTACATTTTGTTAAACAAAAGTAAATAAAACACGTACTTGCAAATTTCAACATCTGCCTTAATTGCTCATAAATAGTCAAAAGAGTACAGAGACAACACACCTATGAAATGAAAAGTATAAAGGAGTCTCTATTACTTATTCTCTTTGACTCATTAACATTACTGTTCTACTTAAAGTAAGGACAAACGGTGACAATTGCCAAACAAAAATTTGCTTATGAAAATGTGTTTTTTTTCTTATTTTGCTCTTAATTAACAATTGATCCTCATGATCAGCAATCGATCATGATGACTGACATGAAGACTGACAATAATATGAGTATGAATAAATCTTTGGCATGAGCTAAATGAAAACAGAGGGAAAGTGATGGAGTAAATTGACCTCTTAACTGTAAATCGGTGAGAGGGGAAGTTGTCAAGAGTAAAAATTCAATCCATCATTTAGCAGGAGGTTTGATTTTGAAATGTTTATAGAGATGTATAATTAAATCGTGGGAGTTTTTTGTCCGTTAAAAAAGATAAAGAAAATGTAAATTTATCTTTATCTTATTAAAATCCCCTAGGCACTGCATACGAATCTTAACTTCGGTAAATACAACAACTTTCAAAATTCCAATGCTTTTGTCTTCTGAGACGATTACTAGTTTATTAAAGCAATTATTTATTTAATTAAATTTCTCTTGTTTACAATTGAAAGAAACTTAAATTGATTACAAAACAAACCGATCGAGTCTATAAATATAAAGTTCATTGGAAAATCCGGGATTAAATACAAAATGCCATTAATTATTTTAACACTTTGTACGACTTTATAGGTATACGACTTTTATTTACTAACTATACCCTACAGCAAGGGTATTAGGGATTAAGGTTGTTGTCTTTAATGCAAAAGGATAGCAATCCTACAACTACTTTAGTTCATTTGTAGTTCAGTTCTATTTTAGTTCTAGTTCAGTTATATTTTAGTTCTAGTTCAGTTCTAGTTCAGTTCTAGTTCAGTTCTAGTTCAGTTCTAGTTCAGTTCTAGTTCAGTTCTAGTTCAGTTCTAGTTCAGTTCTAGTTCAGTTCTAGTTCAGTTCTAGTTCAGTTCTAGTTCAGTTCTAGTTCAGTTCTAGTTCAGTTCTAGTTCAGTTCTAGTTCAGTTCTAGTTCAGTTCTAGTTCAGTTCTAGTTCAGTTCTAGTTCAGTTCTAGTTCTAGTTCAGTTCTAGTTCAGTTCTAGTTCAGTTCTAGTTCAGTTCTAGTTCAGTTCTAGTTCAGTTCTAGTTCAGTTCTAGTTCAGTTCTAGTTCAGTTCTAGTTCAGTTCTAGTTCAGTTCTAGTTCAGTTCTAGTTCAGTTCTAGTTCAGTTCTAGTTCAGTTTTAGTTCAGTTTATAGCGGTTTCTTTGATGTAGGGTATCCTATAGTCGGTCATGCTCATGTTATGCCCATTCTTACTTGTTTAATATAAATTAATCTTTTTATATAATAATAATTTACAATCATTTATATGCAAACTACGTTGAAATTGACCAAAAAAGCATTCAATCACATAATATTAATGGATCCATCAAACAAAATCACAAACTACTCATGTCTAAGTACATCAATCTCTAAAATATATACCACGAGTACTACAGTAAATTGCAAACTACACATTGCAATAACAGAAAAAAATATGTTTTTGTCAATTTTCAACAACTCTAGTTGTGAAAACAAGTACGTCTAGCTGGCGTATAGTATTATGTATTTTACTATCAGATTAATAAAAAAAAAACATTACATTCAAATCGAATATTTTATTATTGTGTGGCCCATCAAAAAAGTGTCAAAATGTTTAATTTATTAGTTGCATCATTAGATGATTTTCAAAATAACAAAACATCTACGTTGAAATCTAACTATTGCTTCTATTTTTGCCTATTTATAGGTACATGGTAGTTTGATTGGCAAATGCAATTTTTTGTTGTAGTTATTGCGTAAATTAATGATTAGTAAGAGAGAGAGAGAGGAAGGAGCCCAAAAAATAATAATCAAAAATTAGCATTCTATTATTAGGCGATGGTTGAATGCATACACAAACACAAAGCAATGTTTTAACGAAGTCAATACAAATTATACACATAAAACAACAACAACACATATAAAATTGTGCAACCTCTAAGTTACAAAACACACACATACAAACATACATACATACTTACAAACAATCAATTGCAATTATTAGTAAAGGTAAAAAAGTACAAATACAAAACATTGCACAATTGTGTGGCATGAGGCACGCTTGATTACCTTTTTTTTGCTTAAACAAAAGGCGTTTACTGCTGCTGTTATTGTTGGATGATGCTGCTGCTGATGCTTGAGGATAAAAAGGACTCATAAAAGGACATTATAGCAGCTTTTGTTTATGAAGCGTACGTCCTTTGGCTAAAGAAAAACATTGACTAATGAGTAGTCGAATAGCCACATAAAACTAATATCAAAAATCATTTTAAAAATCATAAAAAATCTGTGGAAAAAACACCAAAAATTACAAACAATTCCGGCATTGCAAATTGATTTTTAGTGGAGAGAGGGTGAATAGACACATAGATACTTGATTTCTAAAGACAAACACTTAAATGAACGACCACAAACAAGGTCGTTAAGGGCCAACTAACTTGAGTAATTTATGAGTTTTAGCGAACATGTAAAACAATAGTGACAACAACGAAAAAACAACCGAAACACCAAAATGATTTCAAGGTGTCGTCTGCCGTATATTCGTTCGTAATCAAACCCACTATTCACTGAAGTGAGCATAACTTATGCTAATTTTGATTATTAGTTTTAAGGCAGATAATAAACCCGCTGATAATATTTGTTTATGCGGATAAAATGGTAATAAAAATATGAAAATTTTTTGAATTATAAGGGCGTAAGTTGGTAGCAAAGTCTACCTACTATCATCTATAAGACAAAATTATTGATGGAGATTACGAGACATTTGCATGGTTCCAATTTCACTTCTAAAATGCTCATCATATGAACTGATTTATTCATTATTTTTACTTTTAAAATATTGTCGGTTAAGTTATTTATGCCTGAGTCTGGCATTAAAAGTTTACGACGGAGTCAACTAATTCGATTCAAAGCTCATTTGCAAAGTTTTCCCTGTTAGGAATGCTCTTTTTGTAACCTGAGAAACTATTTAAAGACCCATCGTTTTCTAAGCTTCTATTCCTTATAAAAGGAACTAACGTGATCGTGTTTAAACCTTTCTTTGGGTGGGTTACTTTGTCCTTGATCTAAGTGATTAGTGTGATTTACAAAACACGGCCCAGTTGTCTTTTTTCGTTCTTGAACTTAAAACAGGAGAGAACTTTAAGCGTTCATCCATTCATTCATTCATTCATTCATTCAAAACATAAACTTTATCCAAAAGCTCACAGATATGCAAAGAGAAAACCTAAACTTAGAGTCAAATGTTGAGATCTTCTTCAACTGAGAACTCGATTGAAGGCCGTGAAATAAAAGATCCTGCCTAAATCTGTTAAAAATAACAGATAGAAACGAATTTGTAATATAATTATTATAATCTGAAACCTTTCAAGAGCCCTAAATGGTGATATGCTTAGGAAATTACAAGATCATTACGTTAGTTAACAAATGGGCGATTAAAAGAAGTTAAACTTCATCAAGATGATAATATTCTTATAGACATGGACTTACCAATAATGCAAATGTAAAACTAAAAAATCTTCTTCAAGGAGGTCGACCTTCATAAAGGTGACGACATTCTGATAGACTTGAACTTACGAATAATGCAAATGTCAATCTTTAAAGCCTTCTTCAAAGAGAAGGACCTTTAGATATCTATGGACCAAGTGGGCGATTAAGAAAAGCCAAATTACAGAAAGATCATCAGGGCGTTTAAGAAGTGTCAAACATTCTGATAGACTTGGACTTAAGGATAATACAAACGTAAAACTTTATAGTCTTCTTTAAGGAGTAGGACCTTAGATATCTATCTACCAAGATCATCACGTGTAGAAACGATTTAAACTTCACAAAGAGAATCACATTCTGATGAACTTGGACTTTGCAAATGCAAACACTAGATTTCTATGCTAAAACATAGAAATCTAGTCTTATCTTATCACTTATTGATCAACGATTAGAGTTGTTCTGGGAAACTTAGAAAATGTGAAAGTAAAGTAGTTTTGATCAAGGTTGATGATCATTAACATTTTTCCAAAGGTGATCTCTTACTTATCACTATTGGGCGCAAGAAAGACCCCCTGATTCCACTACATTATTTGACATGTTATAAATAATAATTTTCATAAACTTCAAAGACACTCCAGGCAAAATTAAATATGATTATTAGCACCTTGTTAAAAAAAAACACGCAAAAATTTGTTTAAATAAATTATATACACATTTTTTTCTTTAAGAATTACACCAAGAAAATAAAAGTGCTAATAATAACAATGTTTTGACACTTTTTAATAAAAATTTTTAGAAAATTTGACTTAATATACATTATATTATCACTTGCATGACATGACAGCCACAAAAAAAGAAGGCAACATTCAACTTAAAGGCAACATCTTTAAAATTTATGAGAAAACATCAACAATAATGATATTGTGATGACAAGCAATGAAAACAGGATGAGAGGAGGACAGCCGCGCACAATCATAAAGGAAATGAGAAAGACGTGTTCATTAGGTGAGTAAAAATACAATTTAAAATAAATGGATTTCTGTGAAAAATCAAATAAGCAAAGAGCAAATATTTGGTCAAGAAACTGCAAACCATATATTTAAAACGGGCAAAGTCCTGTACAAACATTTTAAACAAATTGACTAAAACATAGTATATTGAGATACAAGCAGTATCTAACACTATATAATTGTTGCATATATTAAAGTTCAAAAGTTGTGTAATTTACAAGTAATAATAATGGACCAAACGGGCATTCGGACACTTTCTCAGATGCAATATTTACTCATAAACTCACACTAAAAGTGTGGTGTGCAAATATGCTGCCTCAGGCTTTGGTTACTTCAACACACAAAAAAATCACAACGATCTCTCAACCACGCGTCGTCAAACTTTAAAATGCCTCAGATCGTTCATCATACTTCATTAAATCTAACTGCACTCTATACTGTTCTTCTCTACTCTTTGCTTCTTTCTTTTTTTCTTTTTGGGTAGCGCCCAATTTCATTCAACTCTTTTAGCAAGCATCAGCTTCTGTCAGTCACTGTAATGTCCGAGGACGTGATCTTCTAAATCGATTTTTGTCGCCATTGGTGACAATAATAACAGAGCAGTAGCGAGTGCTTGTTTAAATAACACTTTAATGCCCTGCAGCGGTCAAACACTCAAAATGCGAACCAAATTATATTGCAAGCGATCAAACAAACAGAACACTGAAATTGTTCTTAAGTTCCCTCCGAAAATAAAATTAAATCAACAAGAAACTGTTGTCGAAAAATTACTCCTCTAAACGTGTTTCTCATTCTTATGGTTTTTGACAGCTAACGGGCAATTGCTGAGCGCGAATACAGGCTGCTGTTGGAGAAGAAATTTATAAATATGATTATATAACTGATAGCAAAGAGGTGGAGCCCACCTATCAATGTTACTGTCAACTAATTTATGAGATGCAGTTAAAAGCCGAGGGCTATTTAAACAAACCAAGATCAAATTTAGCATCAGAATAAGAGATCGTTCGATATGTGATCATATGAAATATTAATAACATGGGGAATTAGAGTTTGGTTTAAATCGAATTTGAAGAACAGTAGAATAAAGCTTTTTGCAATTTTGAATTACAAAACGAATACGATTGTAGCCTTTAATGTACTACAATTGTAGCTTAATTTATACTACAAAGACATTCATGATTAAAGCTTAAATGGCGCTCTCAAATAGGCTGCATTTGTATCTTAAACTGAACTTCAAAGACACTCCAGTTTGAAGCTAAAGTTTTGCTTTAAAAAGTCTCACGATTGTACCTTAAACTGAAGCATAAAACCAAAGGATTTATACTAAAGTTGGACTCTAAAACTGTTAACAATCAAAGCTGTAGTAATACTACAAGCTCACCTAGGATTAAACTTATAATAGAAGTACAAAAAGACACTACTAAAGCGACAGTTAGACTACAAATACCTTGAAAAATTAGCACCATTATAAAGCTAAAGTGGGACCACAAAAACATTAATAATTGAACCTGATTTTAAAGACTTACGATTAAACCCAAAGTGTAAACTACATAACGACTTTCGAAGCTCATGATGAACTTATAAAACAACAAAAAGACATTCGATTAAAGCTAAAGTTAAACTACGATTGAAACTAAAGGTGAACTACAAAAGCAGCTGCGGTTGTAACTAAAACTACAAAAAGGCAAACAAATGATTGGTAATATTGTAGTGTAATTACCTCGATAGCTTGAACAGGACTACAAAAAGGTTTAGGATTACACCTAAAGTTCAACCACAAAAATACTTACAATTAAAGTTAAAGTTGTACTACAAAAAGACTTACGATTAAAGCTAAAGTGTAGACTACAAAACGGATTTTCACTTAAACACATTATAAACTTCTAGTTCGCATAGGAATATGAGTAACAATCGTAGTTGTAGTAAGACTATTAGAACTTCTACTTTTGAAGTTCAAGTAGAACTACAAAGACATTCGATTAAAGCTAAAGTTAGACTACAATTATAAAGAAACATTTGCAGCAGGACAATAAAGAGGCTACGATTTCCACCTAAAGTACGACTACAAAAATACTCACAATTGTAGCTGAAGTTGAACGACAAGTGAAAGTATAACTACAAAAAGACACTCGATTTAAGATAAAGTTAGACTACATTATATAGAAATATTTGCAGCTGGACTATAAAGAGACTACGGTTTGCACCTAAAGTACGACTACAAAAAGACTTTCAATTGTAGCTGAAGTTGAACGACTTGCGATTAAAAAAAAAAAGTAGACTACAAAACGTCCTTCGACTGAAGCTCTAGATGAACTACAAAATGGTAAATAATAGAAACAGAAGGTGGACTCTCAACCCACAAATTAAGTTAAAATGGAGCTAATGAGGGACTACAAGTACATGACAACATTAGTAATGTTGCAAACCACATCTTCAATCAAAATTTATAAACTTTTCCTTATAAATCCAAGTTGCAAACACAATGCAGTGTTTTAAATTTGATGTTCAAGTTAAAAACCAACAAAAAGGAGCAAAAAACAAAAGAACAAAAACATACCAAACAATTGGAGAGAACTTCATTATTATTCTTTCCATTTTGGAGCAACACACACACACACAACCATAAAAATTCAAAATCTTGAACAAAAATTACAAAAAAAAACAAAAAAAAACAATTTAATTTATATATTTTCTTAATAGTCCGAATGGGTAGCCTTAAGATAAGCCCTTAAATAAACAAACATTGACTTTTATTACTCACTGGCCAAAGTTTAATCAGTTTGAAGTTTTTTATTTTAATTTGTTGCTCTATAATCAAAATGAAATCAAAACTAAAATAATCACATGTTCTTGTGTCATGGATCTTTAATTATTTTAAAGTTTCCCGTTGAAAACATAGAATTTAAGGCCCTAGATTTATAAGTAGAGAGAAGGGAGAAAAAAATGTATTTAGTTCTAAATCGGACCACCCTGTTAACTGTGTAAACTTTATCAGGGAATCCCGCATATAACTGCTAATAACTGCTCATCTTATATAAGGATTTATGCCAATATTTTTCGAAAGACCTGTCTCAGCACAGACAGATAAGAATTTAAAAGTAAACAGTTTTTGCTACTGTTCCATTTAATATTATGTTCAAATAGCTGCTATTTAAGCCCAACTAGCAGTTTTAAACCCTCACTTATCATATCAGCTTAAAGTTAATAATCATTGATTAGAGTTAAACAAACTGTTATTAAGCACTTTATGTTCTAAAAAGGAAAACCAATAAAGGAGTTTCTCTATCTTTTCTTTTATAATTTTAAAATAAATAAAATCTATTTTTATCATTAACAAAAACACACACTTTTGATTTCATTCGCTATAGCGCGTGCGCTACTTGATATTCATGTCTTTAATATTCCAGAGTTAAGTTTTGTGGCAACCGTTAACAGGTGGAAGGAAGCACACACCAAACAACAATTAATTGTTACCTCTTGTATTATGCTATAAACATGAAATCCCTTCACTTCTTCTACTCCTTACACTTCTACACTATATCAAGACGTTAGCGTTGACGACGTTGTAAGCAGATGTTTATATTTGTGCTGGTTTTATGCTGGAGGAGGCTGTAAATTTATTGTAAAAATATTTTGTTGTCCATATGATGATTTTTTGAGTTTGTCTTACTTTGGATTTTACGTGGCTTGAATGCTTAGAGTTTTAGTTAAGGACTTTAAGAAGTCTGTAAAGTGGGGGCACGTGCTTGGAATTATGAAGAAAATATTAAGTATTGTGTTGAAAAAAAAACGGAATATTTTAAATAATTATTAAACTCTTTAACAATTCATTGACTAATTCAATTAAAAAATGGCATAATATAAGTATCTAAGAAGATCTAGGATTAAAGCTTTCGTAAGACTAATAAAATCTTATTATCGAAGCTAATGTTATAACACATATAGATCAACGATCGAAGCTTTTTTTGGACTTCTTCAAGAACTACTTTCGAAGCCTATCTTAGACTACAAAAATATCTATAACTGTTACTAATCTTATATACTGATCGCAGATAATGTTGAACTTCATAATATCCGCTTATCGAAGCTTAAGTTAGACCTCATATAGATCAAAGATTAAAGCTAATCTTGACCTACATAAAAATCTATGAAGTAAGTTAGTATTGGTTTTTAAAAAGAACTACGATCAAAGTTACTGCTGGACCAAATATAGATCGACGATAGAAACTATTATTGGATTTCGTAAAGAACTATGATCGAAGCCAGTCATGGAATACAAATGATCCACAGTTCTTGCTAATCTTATATAACACAGTTGCTAACGATCAAAGGTGATGTTGAATTTTATAATTCTGATGATCAATGCTACTGCTGGACCACATATAGATCGACGATCGAAACTATTTTTGGACTTCTTAAAGAACTATGATCGAAGCCAGCAATGGAATACAAAAACATCCGAATTGTTCAAAGGTGATGTTGAACTTTATAAATCCTGACGATCAAGGCTAATGTTGGACCACATATAGATGGACGATCGAAATTTTTCTTGGGCTTCTTAAAGAACTATGATTCTATATCTGGAATACAAAAAGATCTACAATTGTTGAAAATTTTATATAAAACAGTTAAAAACGATCAAAGCTTAGGTGGACCTCAAAAATTCCAACGATCCAAGCTAATATTAGACCACTTATAGATCTACTATTAGAGCTAATCTTGGACTTCAAAAAGACCTATGTTTGAAAGTTACATTGATTTCCACAAAGATGCTAATCTTTAAATACATATAGACCAACGATCCAAGATATTAATGAAGATATATGATCGTAGTATGTCATGGACTGCAAAAAAATTTTACAACTTTTGTTAATCTTATATAACACGATCAAAGCTAATGTTAGACTTTATAAATTCCTACGATCGATGCTTGTGTTAGACTATATGCAGATCTGCATTTATCCAAGATTAGCTTGGACTACATAACGACTAAAATAGAATCTGATATTGATCCTCACAAAGACTTGCGATCGAAGCTAATGTTAAAAACATAAACATAGTTCGACGATCAAAGTTGCTCTTGAACTTCTTAAAGAACTATGATTGTTGGATTTTATAAATTTCCACGATCAAAACTATTGTTAGTCTTCATTAAAATCAATGCTAATGTTGGACTATATATAGAGAACAAGTCTGAAACTACAAAGAGATATGCAATTGTCGTCAAACTTATATAACGATCAAAACTAATGCCGGACTTTATAAATTCCGATATTTGAAACTAATATTCTGGATTACAAAAAGACCTACAATTAAAGCTAACATTAAAATCTGTGATGGAAGTAGTCTTGGTCTTTAAAAAACGTGCAACATAAGATAAGGTTGGATCATTGATAGAAGCTAATTTGATCTATACAAAGTTCTCTCATTACAAAGAATGATAATGTAAGAACGCATAGACATCTACAATTCAAAGATCTGTGATCGAAATATATTGAATATAGTATCGAACAATATAATGATCAATTATCGAAGCTAATATTGGACAGCTTAAAGACCTGTGTTTAAAGCTATTGTACTACATAAAAACTTACGATCGATACTAAATTAGCTTTCTCTCCCTTATATACTTTCTTAAACTTCCCTTACTTTAACGAGCCCATTAAATTGCCTTCCTTTTTTTCCTCCAAAAACAATTACAGAAATTACCTACAATCAGGACGATATCATAATTAATATAATACTCAGATAATAACTGATATTCAAAAAAAAGTATTATTACCAAAACCCAAAAACGGTACGCGATCGTACGCAAGTTTAAGAACAATGAACGTCTAAACGTCAAATTAATGTAAATATGGCCACAAATGATGTTGCAATGAACGATAAAAAAAAGAAAAAACTTTTCACCTGATCAGCCCGCATTTATGGAAAACATGTGAATTTATTTAAAAGTTAACTAAAAAAAAGAAAATTACTTTTTTTTGTTGTAAGTAAGAGAAGAATGAGTAAGTACGTAGAACTTCCTATGAACAGCAGTATGTTTGTTTTTCAAATAATTTATGTAAAATTTAAAGTACAAGAAGTCAACTTTTAAAAATGTTTAATTCAAATAACAATGAATAGAACAACAAATAAGTGCATAAGAACAAGTAGAAAAAAAGTTAGAGGCGATCAAGACCCATGGCCAAGTTATCTACAGAATAAGAGGAATTAGGCAGCTGCTTAAACCAACTAAGACAAATGCACTTTTTAAAGACATACGATCAATGCTACTAAAGGACTACAAACAGACCTGCAATTAATTGTTTTGTTTGACTACGAAAATACATGTTGTTAAACCACAAAACTACTTATATTTGATTTAAGCTTTTGACTACAACCTGTCTTTTAATTGTTGCTTTTAATATTGGACTACAAAGCGATATTCGTTTGGAACTTATATCAGACTACAAAAGTTATTCAAGGTGAGGCTACTAAACAGTTACATCTTTAAAAGTCCTTTCATTAATAATCATGTTAGACCACAAAACTACCACCAATGAAAGACTGCAAAACTATTTTTGATAAAAACTAATGTTGATTGTTAAACTACAAAACAATTTTTTACTGATACTAATATTAAATTTGAAAATTCTTCACTTGAAGCCAAAGTTCGATTACAAAACGATCTTCTATTGAAGCTTAGGTTGGACGACAAAAATATCATAAACTTTTGATCGGTTTGCAACAAAACTACTTTTAATAGAAGCTGATGTTAAACTACAAAACGTTCTTTGATTAAAACTTATGTTAAACCACAAAATATCCTTAAATTGAAACTAATGTTGAACTACCAAATATCCTTAGATTAAAACTAAAGTTGAGCTACAAAACTACTTTTAGTACCTTTTAAGGTTGGACAGAAGCTAAAGTTGGACTACAAGATAAGCTTTCAAAATGATCTTCTTTTGGACTAATGTTGGATCACAAAATGATTTCCAAATCAAGAAGATATTCAATTCATTATAATGTTGGATTACAATACGTCCTTAATTGTTACTAATATTGTACTACAAGACAAGCTTCCATTTAAGCTAGTGTTGCTCTACTGAATGATCTTTAATTGAAGGGAATGTTGCAGCACAAAATGATCTTTAAATCATAAATAAAATTAGACTACAACTGAAGCTGTTAAGGTGCAATTGGTAATAGGAAAATCTCTAAAGACACATGACTTTATTAAAAGGTATAAATGAAGGTCATAAGTAAAAAGTTTGTATTCATTATTTTAAAAGTTACAAATACTTCAATCGACTCATATTACCCTAATTACAGCTACCAAAGTAAAAGGCTTTAAAACCCATTTAAATGACTAAAAACAATTGGTTAAAAACACAGACAATTGGTTTTCCAAATGGTTGAACACTAATCCAAATGAATGTTAAATGGTTCGTTGGTTGTCAGTTAAAGATGTGGACTGAATAAGTTAAAATGGTCAACTGGTACATATAAATTAAATTACGAGACTCTAATTAAGATGGTTAAACCAACTCTTTTTTTAATTTTTATTCGCTGTTTTAACAGGAAATGGTGAAAACTTTAAAAAAAAAAACTAATAAAAAAACCTTACAAAATCTACCATTTTGAAAACTTTACACTTGACATGTCACATACGTAAGTATGTAAGTAAGTATTTGTGTAAATAGTAAGTAAGTAACGTATATTTTCAAATCATCAACAACAATAACAACATCATGGAGGCATTTGTATTTAACGGATGGGCAAAAGGTAGATCAGCCAACGGGAAAAAAGAAACATTTGTAGCTTCTAGCAAAAAAAAAAGAAACAGAGAACCGAAATATTTATACGGGTGACAAAATGTGTAAACGGAATTAATGAAAAATAACGACAGCAAAACACTATAACATTTGATAACATCAGTAGAAAATTGATTAGAATGTTAAGCCAACTAGCAGAAGAATACTAATAATATTTGTTTTATTAGTAAGCAGCTGCTGATAAAAACTAAAATTGCAAAATTGACATCTTTGCTTTAACACATACAACGGAAAAGAAAAAACCAAAAACTATTAATATTTCTTCCAACAAAATATAATTTTAATTTTATACTAAAAGATAGCTTTGGAACTACGTGTGGTCTAGTTGAGGTTGAATAATTTTCTTTTTTGTTTCTTCTTCTTTTTAAAGCTTTTAACATGACTAATGCCTGTCAATGATACTGACGCCATAAATTAATCAAATTGTAATGAATTTGATTTTTTTTTCTGTTTAACTCTTCTTCATTACGAATGTTGAATATTTTTGGAGTTTTTTTTTCTTTATTTTAAATAAATTATCCAAAATCTAAACTAGCTTAGACAAAGTGTGACTCGTGTGGCATCGTCATAATCTTGGGTAATTTACGCAATTAATTGGTGTTCACACTGGGCGGTCGTAAAGATTAACAGCTTTTTTCTCTCTAGTTTTGGTGATTTTTTCGATTTGTTGGGGGGTTTTTAATGGCATTCGACAAAGCCGTGTTATAATCCAAATAAAATATATGAAACGGATTGCTAGTTAAATAACGAATAAAAGTTATACTACAAGTTGGAGAAAAAGTCCCAAACTATTGAATTAATGCTAAAGTTGGACCACAAAAAGACTACAGATATTCGATTTAACACGATTATATAACTAATGTAGACTTCAAAACGACCATTGATTAAAGGTTCAGTTCTAGTTCAGTTCTAATTCAGTTCTAGTTCAGTTCTAGTTCAGTTCTAGTTCAGTTCTAGTTCAGTTCTAGTTCAGTTCTAGTTCAGTTCTAGTTCAGTTCTAGTTCATTTCTAGTTCAGTTCTAGTTCATTTCTAGTTCAGTTCTAGTTCAGTTCTAGTTCAGTTCTAGTTCAGTTCTAGTTCAGTTCTAGTTCAGTTCTAGTTTAGTTCTAGTTCCAATCCATTTGAATTCTAGTTCAATTCCAGGTCAGTTCTTGTTATGCTCTAATTCAGTTTTAGTTTATTGACAGGTACAACAAAGTTTAATTTCAGATTTGACCGTTACAAACATTTACTTAAACCTAAACTGCTCAAATCTTCCGAAATACATACATATTTTAGGGTCTTAATGCGGATTAACATTGTTTAAGGTATTTCATTTTATTAGCTATTTTTTGGATTTTTTGTTGTTGTTAGTTTGGTATCTTTAACACATTTTATCATTTAATGTTTGTGTTGTCTCTTCAACATTTTTTCAAAAAAAAAATTAACAAACAAAAATGAATGAAATTAATCAATAAGAAATAAACATTAGTAATTATCTCTACCAAAGACATAATGAACAAAAACTAAATAAAATAAAATTTAACAAAAAAGGCAGGGATGGTGAAAGATTGTATGAAATTTTAATTTAATAATAAATATTTATTTATATGTGTGTATAATGTAATTTATAACTATTATCCAACCCTGTCTATTAGGGGGAGTGAAATCTAGAATTATGCATAATAATTATGTTAAAAAACATTATTTAACCAAAAAGAGTCAAATTGAAAACCAGATTTCAATATAAATTTAATTAAAACCGCCACAACATTTATAAAAAATAACAATTAAATTTATGTTAAAAAAATAAAAATATGTTTTAATAACACACCAACAGGAATTTTCGAGTATTCTTTGAAAAATCTCTAACAATTACTTTAATTCTCTCTATCTCTCACAGACTTTTGGCGTTTGTGTTAAAGCAATTTATTTCTCTTTGCATTTCAATGAGCATAATTAACACTTACACACAGGCACATACACTAACAAACATATATTTATTCCTGTTAACAATGCATTTGAAATTTTTATCCGACCAATCACGAAACAGCTTTGTTGTTTACTGTTATATTTGACCTGAGTGTGTGTGTATGTGTGTTGTTGCTTGTTTATGTTTAGTTTGTTTAAACTTGTTAGTGCATGCTAGTAGCTTGCTTTGTATGCTATAGACATTTATGTTTTTTTTTTTTGTTTAGTTTAAGGGGTTTGGAGTTGGTTGAGTAGTATGTAACGGAATTGGAGTTTTGTCGATAGTAAATGTTGGATGCTTACTCTTGCTTTCTCTCTCTCTTTAGATTTGAAACTCTACTCTGTCTGTCTGTTTTTATACTAAGTTTATGCGGGTGGCTGGTTATATGGCAAAAATTTGTTGAGTATTTGTACTCCTTCTGGTTTATTTGTTTTATTATTTTTTTGTTTTATGGTCTTTAGTATTATTCTTTTTTTGTTTAGTTTTAGTTTTTTTGTATTCTTGTTGTTTTCATTGTTTTGTAGGTGGAGTCTCCTATTGTTTTAGTTCGTTCAGCTTGTTTTCTTTCATTTTACTCCAAAAGTAACCGTTAAGTGTATGGGATTTACGTATTAGTATCACAAAAGCTGTTTTGGTTTTAACCCGTGCAACGGATTATTATTTAGTAACGCCACATAATAATTATAAACAATTTAAACAATTAACTATTTATATATAAAAAACAAAAATAATACAAAATAATTTGTATCAAATTTGAAAGAAAAACATCATTTTAAAGAAAATCTTTATTAATAAGAGTTTTATAAGAGAATTAAAAGATGGCTATTCGTTAACTTTGAAGTTTTGTGTGTGTGTATGTGACATTTAAAAATTTTTAAAATTATTGTAAATAATTAAAGAAAAATATATTCAAGATAAGAGCATTATAAAAATCTAAAGAAAAATAATTAAATCTCTATTAAAAAATTAAAACATTAAAATTTAAAAATTTTACTAAAAAAACCGAAATAAAACTAATTTCTTAAAAGTTTTATGCAACAAATTTAATGGATTTGAAGGCGTTGCTGTGATTAACAGAAATATGGTTATATTGTAAGTTTATTTTATTTAAAAAAACATTTTAAAGTTAAAAACATTGAAAACATTTTGGATTTAAAAGAAAACTCATCAGAAAATAGTCTTTGGTATTGTAGGAAGCCTTCCCGACGGATCTTTTCTTTCTATGAGACTTTGTCTAAAGTGAATACCTTAATTGACTTTTAATCCCGAACTAGGATCTTATTTCAATCTACTTAGTTTTAAATTCAAGTTTTCATTAAAACTCAAAATTTTTTGCCAAATTGTTCAACAAAATTCAATATTTTCACTTAAAATCATGATTTTACTTTTCGATTCTTTCACTGGAAAATCTAGTTTTCACAAATATGTAAAATTCACTTGAACTTTGTATATTGACTAAAATTTTGAATTTTCACTAAATTGTGATTCTCTAGCAAAATTTTGTTTTTTTCATCAAAATAACAAATTTTCACTAAAAATTTGGATTTTCTGTATTTTGACTTAAATTTCGAATTTTCGCTAAAATAATAAGATTTTTTTACTAAATTGCGATTCTCTAGCAAAATTTTGATTTTCATCAAAATAACAAATTTTCACAAAAAATTATTTTTTCATAAAAATTTGGATTTTTTCACTAGAAAATTTACAAAAATGTAAATTTTTTAAAAACTGTGGATTTTAAATAAACGATTTTTGCAAAAAGTTTGTATTTTGACTAAAATTTCGAAATTTCACTAAAATAATAAGATTTTTTACTAAATTGCAAATTTACAAAAACTTTGGTTTTTGACTGAAATTTCGAATTATCATTAAAATAATAAGATTTTTTACTAAATTACGATTCTTTAATTCCACGATTCTTCGATTTCCACCAAAATCTAAAATTTTCATTAAAAAATCACTAAAATCTCAATTTTTCACTTAAATTTAAAAATGAAATTTTTCACTAAAAACGATTTTTCACTCAAAATGCTATTCTTTATCAAAATTGTAATATTTCACAAAAAAATTTATATTTTACAAAAAAAAAACAAATTTTAATAAATTTTTAAAAATATTTTATATTTTCTAAATTAAAGTTCGATTTTTTACTAAATTATTAAAAAACTAAATGGAATCTCGATTTTTTCAGTATAAATTACATTTTGAAATATAAAATATGTAAAATTTTTAACTAAATTCTTGAATTTTCTCAAAAATTTTAATTTTCAGTAAATTTAAATTTATACAATTTTTTTTCAAACAATTTTTTAGCAGATATGCGACTTTTGCGATAAAAATTTCGATTTTTCACTAAAAATATGATTTTTCGTCAAAAATATAAAATTTCAGAATTTTTAAATTAAAATTCTAGTTTTTACTAAACATTTAGGGGATTTATGGGTAAAATTGGATTTTTTTTCTAGTTCAGAAATTTATGAATCCCTCTGAAGTGGAAGGACAATAGTTTGCTTAGAGGTCTTCCTTCTTCTATTTCTTCTCTACAAATATTGGAAACGAGAAATTCTCTGAGGAATGAGGTTATAAATATGTGAGTAGACGAATGGGAGGTTAGAAATATGTAGAAGTTACTAAGTAAATGTTCTGCAATATTAAACTATTTTAATAATCTGTATAGACCGTATAGAATAAAGAAATTCTGTTAAAAAAGCATCCTAGATATGAAGTACTCTCACGAATAACTGCAATTTATAAAGAATAGAGTCAACATGGGTATACACAGGTTAATAGGTTTGGTACTACTTTTGCGTTAACAGTAGCCTTTTTGTTTTATATTCTGTTAAAAATGTTTAACATTTTGCATTTTGTCTTACTATAAAAACTTTACAACACAAAATAGAAATCCAAAGTCCAAATTTCGAATTTTCTTCTTTCAAACAATTTAATCAAAACATTCACAAACACCTACAATCCAATAAATCTCTTAATAATAAAAAACCATAATAGAAACTTAAAATATCTAGACCACACGCACGCATTTAAAAAACAGTTAAAAGAAGAGATTTTCCAAAACACCAACAACAACAACAAACAAATAAACAAGAACTATTAACTCTATCGGACAAGAGAACAAAACAAAAATAACCATAATAAAAACACGAAAACATAATTTACTCATTGATAACAAACATTATAATGATGTCAAAACAAACCAAAACACAGCAACAACAACAACAATAACAAAACAATAAAGTTGTAGTATCTCTAATACCTTGTTGTCAAAATTAAAAATAAAAGAAAAAGGCCCAAAGGTTAAGAAGACAACACAAGACAACAAAAAGAAAGGACCGAAGTGTAAGAAAACAATAGATGGATGTTGGTTGATGATGATGATGATTATGATCATCTTGTAGGTGACAAACTTATTATGTTCAATGTTTAAAAGATCATCGAAACGACTAAACTATATGACACACTATCAGTAAACAAAAATAACAACAACAGCTACAATACTAAATGTGAGAAAAAAACAAATGTACAACAACAAGAATGTAACCAACAACATTATAATGTTTTAAAAACAACTAAAAGAAGAAGAAAGAAAGCCTTATTTAAGAAAGATTTGTGTTTTTTTATAAAGATTAAAACATTGACAAAATAGAAACATTAATTAAATACTAAACAACAAAAACAACACGATGGGATTATAAAATAAACAAAAGATTTTAACGCCACCAAAAGAAGGCTAAACGTATTTAAACAATAATAATAATAATCACCGTGAGTGAGCCCGTGAGTCAAAAACCACACACTCGTTTTTTAAAGGGATTCTCTTAAGTACTCTTACAAATGTAACCGTTAAGTGTTATTAAAAGTTAAAGAGATGCCAGACTATGACTTATAGAAATTTGAGATTTTTTGACGCATAGATGTAATGTACAAGGAATAGGCTCAAAAAAAATTGAATAGATTATGTAGCTAAAGTGTTCGACTAGTACAATACATAGTTAGATACGCTAAACGAAAAAGTTGAAATTAGTTTAAAGATCTTTAGCTCTTTGGTATTCTCTGTGGTATGACTGCAATTTTAAGGGAATGAAATCATTGTAGAAAAATTAAAGTTAATCGAAGTTCTAAAGAAAGTTGTCTGATATTAGAATCAATAGTATAACTCTTGAAGAAAGTGCTTTAAAACGTGAAATTCTCACAACAGAGCACACTATATGTAAATTTAAATAAAAATTAGAATTGTCTTAGGAATGACTTGAGTTTACAGGGGAAAGTATAGATATAGGTGAAAAACCGTTAATAGTATTTGTAAGCAACATGGTGAGCAAATTATGGTTCATAATTAGATCCATTAACAGATCGTTTTAAAGCTTGTTATTGAGATTTTAAACAATTTCGCTAACTCTTGAGGGATGTTTCCAATTCCTAGAAAATAGAACCAACAATGGTGGTAAAAAGTTAGAAGGATCTATACAGATATTGGACTACTATTATGAACTAGCGTTATAACTCTATATATATAAGAAATTTGCGAATTTGGGTTTCTCTAAGGGATGATATAAATTTACTCGGGATAGGAGCAATGAAGGTGGAAAAAACTTTTTAAAACTTGTATGCTACATAATGAGTTATTATATTACATAATTCGATCCGCTTACAGATCAAGTTAAAGTTAGTTACTGAGATTTTTGCCAATTTCGGTAACTCTTGAGGAATAAGTCGAATTCCTTGGAAATGAGGACAACAAGTGTGATCAAATGTTATTAAGATTTGAACAGAAATTGAACTACTATTATGAACTACTTATAATTAAAATTTCTAAAAGAGCGAATTAGAGCGCTTCTTCTATTCTTCTTCCCAAAATTTCCGATTTTGGGTTTCTCTATGGGATGATATCAATTTACTGGGGAAAGAATCACTGCAGTTGCAAACAAGTTTATAGAATTTGTATGCAACATGGTCTGCTATTATAATACATTATCTGATCCGCTTACATCTCAAGTTAAAGCTAGTTACTGAGATTTTTCTCGATTTCGGTAACTCTTGAGGGATGACTCGAATTCATAGAAAATGGAGCAAATAAGGGTGATCAAATGTTATTAAGATTTGAACAGAAATTGGACTGCTGTTATGAACTATAGTTAAAACCTTTAAAGAGCAAGTTGTAGCGCTTTCTCTAAGGGATGATATCAATTTACTGAGGAAATAATCACTGCAGATGCAAACAAGTTTATAGAATTTGTAAGCAAACATGTCTAGCTATTGTGTCCATAATTAGATCCGCTAAAAGATCGAGTTAAAGTTAGCTATTGATAATGTTTACCACCATCGATAATCTCTGAGCGATAATCGATAATCTCAATGTACCAAGAATAAAGCCTACAAAAAATACTTAGCTATTACAAACTACAGTCAGATTCTCTAAGAAATCGCGATGGAACGAATAGTTCTGCAAACAAAGCAGGATCAAATTTGTGCAGGGATTCTTTGGGACATGAACTCAGTTTACTGGGTAGAGGATTATTTGAAGAGGGAAAAGTCAATGGGATTTGTCGATAAATTTGCCTACTGTTAAATAGCTAGATATGTAACACTGTAGAAGCAATCAATCTG
This sequence comes from Lucilia cuprina, assembly GCF_022045245.1. NCBI lineage: Eukaryota > Metazoa > Arthropoda > Insecta > Diptera > Calliphoridae > Lucilia > Lucilia cuprina. Next base: position 69,738,455 of record NC_060950.1, on the reverse strand, counting down.
GTAACCTTGTTAGCCTTTAAACATGTTAGAATAATCTCCTACAAAACTCTGGTCTATTTGAAAAAAAAGCTGAGAAAATTGGTGTTAAATCACAACTTTTTTATTATAGTTATTAATGCTCAGATGTATTTATATGTAGACCACACTAAGACTCAAATATTCATGTGGTCCTATAAAAAAAACAACAACAATAACAACAAAACAATAACCTGCTGACTTCCAAGTATCAATAATAATATAAATTTTATGGATTTTTGTTTTTCTTTTTTTCTTTTTTCTAAACAATTTTAAAAAGTTTCAAATTGATTATTTAGGTGTGTTATTAGTAAGATATCATGGGGTTTTTCTTTAAAATCAAATCACTTTCATTAGTGGTAAAATCACAGTTTTTGTTAGGGAAATCAATATTATTTGTTTGGAAACGTTTAGTGTTCTGGTGGGGATAGTTTTAATTGAAATCGAAACATCAAGTTGGGGATTAAGTGAGTTTTATTGCCAATTATAATGAGGGAAACAATAGCAATTATAGGTAAATAGGGCGCCTAAATAGTGTGCCAGTGACAAATATAAATCTTGACTTTAAAACAAAATTAAATCATAAATAGAAGAGTTTAAGTTTGAACAATTTTGAGAAACTAGTTTGTTTTAAGTTTTAAAAAAATATTAGTAATTCAAGCTTTAAGTTGTTATTGGATATTTTAGACTTAAAATTTAGAATAAATATTATTGAAAATTTTAAATTTTGAATACTTTTTTTAAACAAAATTCGACACTTATTATTATGACTGTAATAAATGTTTAACTAAAACAGTTTTAAGAAAATTATTAAAGTTTATTTTCGTTTTAAGGTTTAAAGTAGGAAATTAAACCGGAAATTAGAATTCAAAAATAGTTTAATATAAAAAAAATATTGAATTTCAGAAATTTAGAAAAAGGTATTTAAAAGGTAACTGTAGATTTTATTAGCAATTAAGAGAAAAATTAAAACTTTTTTTCAAAACATAACTTTAAAAAGAATACAATTCTAAGAAGGTGAGCTGATTTTAATGAACAAAATTGTAAAAATGAAAAAATAATGAATATTTCATAGTATTTATGACATTTGAAAAAAGAGTTTGAAAATAATTTTTATAGAATAAAATTCTTTATTACAGAAATGCCTACTGCTTCAATACCCGCAAACAGCAGCAATTGAATATGAACCATAGATCGAAAAGGGACTGGGATATCAATGATGCTGTAGTGCCGCAAGTAAATGAATCGGATTTCGATGAATTTAATGAATGGACCGACGGTCATGTACGTCTTATTTATCCCCTGCATAATGAGGAGGCCAAAAAACATATATCCGGTTGGGCCATGCGCAATACCAACAATCATAATGTGAATATTTTAAAGAAAAGTTGTTTAGGTGTTTTGGTTTGCTCACAAAACTGCACTCTCTCGAATGGCAATAGAATCAATTTAAGACCGGCAATATGTGATAAAGCTAGAAGAAAGCAGGAAGGCAAAGCCTGTCCCAATAAGACCTGTAGAGGTGGGCGTTTGGAAATCAAACCCTGTCGTGGTCATTGTGGTTATCCTGTTACACACTTTTGGCGGCATTCGAATAATGCCATATTCTTTCAAGCCAAAGGTGTACACGATCATCCTAAGCCGGAACCTAAGAATTCTAGTGTTTCGAAGAGAGCATTTGGTAGGGTATCCTTGGTAAGCAGAAACTCCTCAGCAGCTACCAGTAGAGGGACAGGTAAAAAGTCGTCTCTAACTAATAACTTGAGTACCAGTTTGAGGCAAATGAAAAGTCACAGCTCTTTTCTAAATAAAGTATTAAAACGCTCTACTAAAACCACAAATGCCATGACTCATACAGCAGCCCTGGAGATATACCAATTTAATAGTAAGTTTCCTTCATCTATAGCCTTCTAAAATATTTGTTATTAAATATTTCCTTTTTATTTTTCTTTAGATTGCAACAAATGTACCACCCGATCACAATGCACCTGTGTTATAGAACCATTAAATAATACATCAAATCTAAACTATACCAATCCCCTGCATCATTATGAATCACTAACTGCCTCGGTACCTCATCAAAACTATACACATACGCATAATATTTACCAGAGCAGCAATGATAATTCCAACACCAAATGTGAACCCACAGCCCTATTAACCGTTAATCATCAGCATATCACCTATAATTATCCCATATATCATCATACTTCTGCGGGGGTCTTGAATAACCCTACAGCAGCTATAGCATCTTCTCCTAAAACTGCAGCAGATCAGCCGTTACATTCCTGCAACACTTCTCCCTCCTCTGCTGTAAATGGTGTTTCACATTATGCCAACGAAACTCTGGAATCGGCTAAAATGTCCTATCATCATTATCACACCTCAGCGGCTTCTGGTTATGGCTCGGAATCTTCTTTGTGTTACAATAATAACTGTGATGGCATCTCAAACTTTAATACAAACTTAACAACAAACTATGATTATGATTTACACCCGCCACCACCAGCAGCAACAGCAGCAGTCTCCCTAAGTTCCCGACACTTAAGCACACATAATTCTAGCCTAGAGCTGCAGGCCCAAGAGCTAAAGCAACCGTATCCTAGCCATACAACTGAAACGTCAGAATTCATTAATTATGCAGATTTAAAATACTCCCCCAGACAGCCCGCCTCAGCTGCCGCTGTTCCCGAAGTGCTTAATAATGAACCAGAATTCATTAATTATTCGGAGCTAAAACATTATCCTCATATCATGGAGTCTTCACAGGCAACAGTAGAAACTAAACCCTCCAAAATAAACACAAATGAGGCACCTTCCCACTCTTACCAGCACTCGAATAACAGATTAGCTGAAAACACCAGCCACAGCTACGACAACTGTTATTACTCCAGCGCAACACGTACTAAACAGGAAAAAACTAAAGAAAAATATCTAATGGACACCAACTCCCATAATCCCAGCACAACAAACAGTTACGATTACGATTATAATCCTTCCACTAACAATTATTTTCCCATAACTTCTGGCCACCATGGTAATAGTACCAGTTATCCCACACTAAATAACTACTATGATACGGGACCCTCAAACGCAACACAGGCCCATTCCACCGCGCTTTATGACTACAATGGTTCGCCTTCATCTTCGTATGCATTGTCGTATGGTTATGATCAAATGAATACACGCGGTACTAGTTTAATGGCCGGTCCACCCTGTCACACTTATGCTCATTAGTTTTAAGGCAACGATCGTAAAGAATTTTATTCTACTTAATATTTAAGAAATATTTTTTGTCGTTTCTTCTTTTTTTTGTTGGCATTAAATGTAAAATTGGGAAAAAATAAAAAAATATATATTAATGATAAAAAGTTTCGAAAAAAATGTGATTTCTTTAAAGATTTAATTTTTCAATTATTATTATTTCATTTCTTCAAATTCCCAATACATAATTTATATAAAGAAAACATTATTCTGGCAACACTGTACTTTCACTATACACCTTCAAATTGCTTTGCAAATTCAGATAGTTTCCAAAAATTGCTGCGGCCTAGCTGACATGGCTGCGCAAAACAATTTTTCTGGCAACACTAAACACAGCAAATAAGCAAAAAGCAATAGTATGTTACACTGCGCCATCTATGTTTCATTCACAAATCAAATATACGCTTATCGAAGACACTTTTTATTAGCTTAATTTTACACTGACTACCAGATGATGTTTTTTCTATGGGGAACTTTGGGAATTTCAATATTAAAATGGGGATATTTTGACGCTCTACAAATTGTTTACTGTTATTTTACTATTAAATTTAAACTTAATTTTTATCAGAAAAATTTGCTAAATTATTCAATTAATTACAGACATGTTAAAAAAAAATTTGATAAGCTATTAAATTAAACACAGACATGTCAAAGCGGTTAAGTGTAACGAAAATAAACAAATATTTATTAATTTATTTTATTAACAACGAAATGCATTAACCCATAATTTTAAAAATTTTTTAGGTTACTTATATTATCTTTTAGGGTTCTATAGTTGAAACGAAAAGTCGACTTTTTGCATTTTATGAAAAGTCGACTTTTCGACTTTCTTTTTGCATTTAAAAGTCGATTTTTCGACTTTTTCCAACTTTTCGACTTTTTGACTTTTCGACTTTTTCCGACTATTTTCGACTTTTTCCGTTTTTTTCGACTTCTTTCGACTTACCGACTTTTCGACTTTTTTCAACTTTTTCCGACTTTTCGATTTTTTTTTCGACTTTTTGACTTTTCGACTTTTATTTACAAAGTCGACTTTTCAACTTTTTTTCATATACGATAGTCGAGTTATCGACTTTTTTGGAACAAAATAGTCGACTTCGACTTTTTTCGACTAAAAGTCGATTGTTCGATTATTCGAGAGTCGATTTATAGAACCCTATTATCTTCTAGCCAAATTATAACCTTAAACTTAACAAATTTTTTTATCTTTTAAAATACAACATTATAGTATCATTAACTACAACCCTGTTATTTAGTACGTCAAGTTTATTTTACGCCTCTCTATACTCTTTTCTTTATTATCTCTTCTATGTACGATTTTCACTTTTCCTCCTCTCTTTCGCTATTTGTACAAATGTCATTAGCGTGTGTTTCTTTTTTCTGTATCTTTCTTTACTTTTTAGGAATATTATTAAATAGCGGCATTAGTTAAATACAAGTTAAATCGTGTGGTTGTCGCAAATACTCCGCTCGGTTCAAGTAAATATTTTCTGTAAAGCATTTAAATTCCATCAACAAAAACAACATGGTTTACGCTGTCAAGAGCAAGGTATGTAGCGAAATAAAAACAACAACTCGTAACAGGCAATTTAAATACACTAGAGAAAAAAAAAACTGGGAATTTGTGAAATTGTTAAATTAATGTATGTGAAAAAAATCTACGCTCTAAGTTGGCAAGTGTAAAAATTAGAAAAAAAAAATATAAAGAATGACGTGTTTTCTATAAAAATTACCCTTTTTACTTTAAGTTTGACATGTTTTTTATGCCTTAAAAATGGGGACATGTGGGAAAATATAAGAAAAAAATGACAGACGTACGATGTGCTGTAGTTAAGTAATCAATGTGTCGGTCTTTTGATGGCTGCTCATAGCAAAGCTTTATCATTTTTGTTTTATGTGTATAGTGTGTCCAAATTTTTATTTGATTATTATAGCTTTGTTAAAACAATTAATTTTAATAATATTTGTAATTTGCCTGCCAATATCACAAGAGTTTTTGCGGTAGTAGTCTCTGCCGCTGCAAACACACCGCATGATATCATCTTTATATAGAAAAGAGAAATACTTTTTTTCACAAACAAATTTTATCAATTTGTTTGTTAACAATTGTTGTTGTGGTTAAAATTTTTACTTGTTTATCCAAATATTCCATTCAGTTAATTCTTAATCATAGAAAAATCTTTAATAAATTCTTTAATTTAATAACTTAATAATTAACAAAGTATTTTGCTTAATGTTCATTAGAGTTTATTAATGCAAAGGGAAAGATAGACAGAGAGCATGAATTGACAAAAAACTAGTTATGGGGGAAGAAGAAGAGTTAGAGATTAGTTGTTTTGGTAACAGGGTGAGTCATAGATATACAAAACAAAAAGAAATGAAACGTTAGTTTTGTAAAATTTTAAGTTTTAAAGGATTTTTGAGAGAAGAATAGAAATTTTCTTTAATAAAATTATAAAAAAACTATAATTAATTTAGGAATTGTGATAATTAATACTTTAAATTTGTTTTTTAAAAAGGAAATTGTTAAAAATTTTGAGATTTTTTATTACTTTTACTTTTTGAAAATAGTTTTTTTATCTATAAACAAAAATAAGTATTTGTTACTTAAGATTACATAATACTCATGTAGGTTATTATTAATAATGTATATTAAGTTTTCTATGGCAACATAGTTGTATTGAATTGTATTGAATTTTAATAACATTTGATATGTTTTGTTTGGCGGTCATTTCAAGGCGTCAATGAATGCAATTCAAATTCAGATCTAGTAAAATTTTAGTTCAGATCAAGTTTGGATCAAATTAAGTTCTAGTTCAGATCTAGTTCCTTTATAGTTTAGTTCTATTTCAGTTCAGTTCCTAGTTCACTCATATTTATAACAAATTCAACTAAAAAGAGTGTAAACTTCTCGCGCTGCTTTGATAACTTTCATATATGATAATCGGCGATTTGAAAATGTTTGCTTTCACTCTATATCTCTAATGATTTCAAGGTTCTAATGTGGTTATTTGTGTGTTATTTGTATAATATATGTATAAATGTGGTACAATTTGTCTAGAATTTACTTTTTTTTTGTCAATAGTGGTTTACTAACCTCAATTACAGATAATAATTATGCACAAATTTGATAAGAACAAAACAATCTGCTGCTCTCTTACTATATAAACACTGTACAAAATACTAGCATTTTTAATAAAATACTAAACTTTTGATAACAATATCAATTTTAGATCGTCACCTAAAATGCAGAAAAAAAATTAAAATCGACTTTTGGATTGAAAATGGTTGCAAATTTTCAGAAATCTTTTAACAAATAATAGACAATGTCTGACGTTATAGTAATATTCAAAAATGTTATTATGCCCTTTTGCATTTAAGGTGACGCTATACAAATAAAAATAGAATTTTTTTTAATAAAAAGAAACAAATATCAAAGAATTATAAAAATTTAATTAGAACATAATAAACTATTGGTTTTTAAAAAGTTTACAAAGTTCCGCAGAAATAGGTTTTAATAAACGTATTCAAAGAATTTTACTTTTTCCCATGACTATTAAATGTAAAAAGTTTTTTTTTATAATTACAATTGTGGCAAGTTCAAAGAAATTAAGTGCGAGAATAAAATTAACTTATATTAGCTCATAATTTTAAAATAAAAACTGTCAAATCACTTTTATATTTTAATTACCTTTATGATTTTAATTTAACAAAGGTTTATAAAACAAAATGTGCAGGCAAATTTTTCTTATTATTAACATCAAATAACAAACTTTAAAATTCTTGTAAATGTTTCTACAATTTAAAATTTTTTTATAATATTTTCTACATTAGTCATTTTATATTAATTCGAATTGAATTGTTTCTTAACTGCATGATCAGTAATTTGTTATTAACTTTTTTTAAATTAAACCTGGTATAATTTGTAATCTATGACTCATGTAAAAGTTTAAGAAAAATATAGCTAACATTTTTTTAATGATTTATTTATACATAATAATGAAGCAATCATTGTTTTTAGAAATAAATATGCAATCATCATTCAAAAGTTTAAACAAAAATTTAGAAAATAAAATTAAACAAAGAAATATCTACAAAAAAAAAAGAAATTCTATTAAAAAACAATAAATATATATATAAATATGCAAATATTTATACAAAAATGCCATAATTAAAACAAAAGCAATATGTTATTGCTTAAACAAATTGAAAATATATTATGATATTTTTATTGCCAATTTTTAAATTATTAAATTTAATTGAATCAAAAGTTTATATTTTAGTTCTGCTCGAGTTTAGTTCTAGTTTTTTTTGTTTTATTTTTGTTTTTGTTCTGTTCTATATTAGTTCTTTTGTAGTTTTCGTTTCTGTACTAGATCTTCTGTAGTTCTAGTTTTGTTCTAGCTCTGCCCTAATTCTTTTCTAGTCTTGTTCTAGTTCAGTTCAAGTTCATGTTTAATTCTAGTTCTGTTCCCTTTCTGTTCTAGTTCCGTTCATATTCTGTTCTAGTTCAGTTCTTATTCTGTTCAAGTTCTGTTCTAATTCAGTTATTGTTTAGTTCTAATTCTGTTCAAGTTTTCTTCTAGTTCAGTTATTGTTTAGTTCTATTCAGTTCTAGTTTAGTTCTGTTCTAGTTCTAGTTCTGTTCTAATTCAGTTCTAGTTCAGTTCTAAGTAGTTTAGTTCTGTTCTAGTTCTATTCTACTTCTGTTCTAGTTCTGTTCTAATTCTGTTCTGGTTCTGTTCTAGTTCTGTTCTATTCTAATTCTGTTCTATTTCTGTTATTATTCTGTTCTAGTTCAGTTCTAATTCTGTTCAAGTTCTGTTCTAATTCAGTTATTGTTTAATTCTATTCATTTCTAGCTCTGGTTTAGTTCTGTTCTATTCTAATTCTGTTCTAGTTCTATTCTAGTTCTGTTCTAGTTCTGTTATAATTCTGTTTTAGTTATATTCTAACACTGTTCTAATTCTGTTCTTTTTTCGGTTATAGTTCTGCTCTACTTCTGTTCTATGTCTGTTATAATTCTTTTCTAGTTCTGTTCTAAATCAGTTTTAGTTCAGTTCTAGTTTAATTCAGTTCTAGTTCAATTCTAGTTCAGTTCTACTTAAGTTTTAGTTCAGTTCTGGTTCAGTTCTAGTTCAGTTCTAGTTCAGTTCTAGTTCAGTTCTAGTTCAGTTCTAGTTCAGTTCTAGTTCAGTTCTAGTTAAGTTCTAGTTCAGTTCTAGTTCAGTTCTAGTTCAGTTCTAGTTCAGTTCTAGTTCAGTTCTAGTTCAGTTCTAGTTCAGTTCTAGTTCAGTTCTAGTTCAGTTCTAGTTCAGTTCTAGTTCAATTCTAGTTCAGTTCTAGATCAGTTCTAGTTCAGTTCTAGTGCTGTTCTAGTTCAGTTCTAGTTCAGTTCTAGTTCAGTTCTAATTCAGTTCTAGTTTATTTCTAGTTCAGGACTACTTCAGTTATAGTTCAGTTCTAATTCAGTTCTATTTCGTTTCTAATTCAGATCAAGTTGATTTATGTTTCAGTTTTAGTCCAGTTCTAGTTTTGATCTAATACAGATTTAGTTCTATTTCAGTTCAAGTATATATCTAATTGTCTACAATAATAATTTGTTTACTCTTCTTCTTCTTCTTTAATCAAACTAACCCATTTATAAAACCAAATATTACCAACAATTTGACACACATTTTCATGATACCATAAAGTGGTTCTGATATCTAGACTATTATTAAAATTACCATGTAAGGAACGCTAACAATTAGCCTTAATGTTTTAGCATATACTACATACATATACATATGTACATAGGTATGTTAATATATATAGCATGACATTCACTTATTATTTACACTAATTTTAATTTTTATGGCATAGAAAAACTAAAAAAAACCCCGCTATGTTCTTTAGCAAGCATACATGATTAAAGATAAAAATTAGCCATTATTAAAAAATAAACCAACACTGTTATTAAACAACCCAACTACTCAAAAACAAAATTCTAAAGCCACCTAAAGGGGTTTGTTTTTTTTTACCCCAAAGTCAAATATTTATATAAAACCAACCAACCAACCCATCATCACACCATCTAACTAACCATATTGTTATTAGGATTATTTTTTTTTTTTTTTTGGATTGGACTGATAAGGAAAAAAGTGTGTTATTTACCAAATGACAACAACTCTTTTTATATATATATATATATTAGTTATTTACTATTATTTATTTATTTTTACATTGGTGTCTTTTTCTTTTTGTCTTTCAAACTAAAATATACCTTTTCAGCATAAAAAAGCAGATTAAATTTTATAACTTATTCTCCAAGGGGGAGGGAGGGTGTCATAAATGTATGCGTTTGGGTTTAGGTTGCATGTTATTCTTATTAGAATTGCAGACATTTTAAGTAAATTCTCTAAAGAGTTTTAATAAAACTTTAGAAGATTAATTTGTCAGGATAATGTTATAAAATATTAAAATATTAAAAAAATTGTAAGTAACTACATTTTAAACTACCGGTAGCCAATAAAAGTAACAGTTGAATCTAGTGTATAAATTTCAAATAGTTTATTCTAAAAATTCTAATGTAATATTCCGTATAGTGTTAGAAAGTGAGTAATCTGATACTTCAAGGTCATTTAAGTAAACAAAATGAAAAATTAATCTTATATTACCTCCTTACCTACCTCCCCCCCTTTCCTTGACCCAGTTAGTGCTTTGCAAATATTGTCTTGTTATAGGTGTTACCGACCAAAAGTTATTAATATTTCTATAACCAAATGTTTTGCAATAATCAATAATTTTATTTATGACTCACGACACGTCAGTAACTAACAAAGGCAACAAATTGCATACTAAAATTATATGTAGTTAAGACATTATTCAAGTGAACTTAAGAAAAAAAAAACAAGTCATGCTTATAAACTTTAATAGAAAAAAATTGTTTATTACATCTATTATAAACTAATAAAAAGCAAATAATTTAATTATAACAAAACACTCAATTAAGTTAAATAACTTGTTCTATTATTATTATTATTATTAGTTTTAACAAATAAATTCTCTTTGTCTCTTCTACTTACAGTCCGATTTCGATCAACAACTCGAAAATGCTGGTGAAAAATTGGTGGTAGTTGATTTCTTTGCCACCTGGTGTGGTCCCTGCAAAATGATTGCCCCCAAATTGGAAGAACTCTCCAAGGAATATGTTGACAAAGTAGTCATTATCAAGGTTAGTTTTGAAAACAAATAATTTGAAATTTTTAGTTAAAAACTTTTTTTTAATATTTTTTGTTTTATTTTAGGTTGATGTTGATGAATGTGAAGATATTGCCATGGAATACAACATCTCCAGCATGCCTACATTCATTTTCATCAAGAACAAGCAAAAGGTTGAAGAATTTGCCGGTGCCAACGCCGAAAGATTGGTCAACACAATCACAAAATTGGTTTAAATTTAAATTTTATAAATTTATAATAAAAAAATTGTGCATAATTTAACACTCCTCGTGAGCACACTTTTCAATACCCTACATACATACACTTTTGTTAGTCCAATTCAATATGCATACATATATATAAATATGATTTAAAGTTTTTATTTATAACTTATTTTTTTATAATTTTTCTTATGAAATTTTGTTTACATTTTTTTGTAATTTAATTATTTTTTTTTTAATTCTACACAAAAATTTCGTTTATTATTGTGAAAATAAATCCGTTGTGAAAAAAATGAAACATTCTTAAAATAATAAAAAGAAAAACTAAATAAAAGACATTAATGTTGTTGTAAAATCTGTTATGTGGAATTGCTTTAAATTTAAAAACAAAATTATTACACAGACACCATAGTTAAAAAAAATCTAAAAATTTCAACGAAAATCGCAACATTGTTTAGCATTTGTAGTAGAAAATTTTGTCGTTTAAACCGAATATTTTGTAAAAGAAAAGAAATAAAATAAATGTCTACATTTGTTTAAAATCTGGGTTTTAATAGTTTTTTTTTTTTTTTAATTTATTAGTGCAGTATTCGTGTATTGAAATCTGAGAAGCTAATGTGTATTTCGAATCGAAACCCCATTTCGAATGAATTTGCTTTCGAAATGAATTGGGTCTTAGTAAAAAACCAGTATTTTCCACAAAAACTAGTATCTTTACTAAAACCGTTACTTTTATTAAAAACAAGTATTTCTAACAGCATTTTTAAAAAAAAAAACCCGTATTTTAGCCAAAAGCCTATATTATTTTTTAACAAAAACTTTTATTTTAACAAAAAAGCTATGTTTTATTTAGTAACTATAAAAAGTTTTTCCTAAAAAAACGCTATTTTTACCAAAACCATGTATTTTATACCAATATTTTTACTAAGACTCTTTATTTTGAATAAAAACCGGTATTTTCTAAATAACTTTTGATATTTCTAGCAAAATACTGTATTTTTATTGAAAACCCGTTATTTTTACCAAAAACCTTTATTTTGGGAAAAATATTAATTTAATCAAAAACATTTATGTATTTTCCTTCAAAATTTGTTTCTGAAAACCTGTCATTTTGCCCAAAAACAGTATTTTTACCTAAACTCATTTCAAAATCTAAATCTAAAATTTAGATCAAAAACCAATATTTTCAAAAACCAGTATTTTTTCCAAAACAACCCATATTTTTGCTAAAAAAAACATTATTTTTACCAAACAATTATATTTTTGCAAAAAAAAACAATATTATTAAAAAAAACTGTTTTTTTTTTTGTGAGAAAGATTATTTTAACCAAAAAATATTACTTCAAAGTCTGATTTTAACAAAAAACGTTATTTTTACTGAAATCCGTAAATTTTAACAAAAAACCGTTCATTTTATATCCAAAAACAGTATTTTTACCAAAAAACCTATTTTTCAAAAATTTATCATTTAAAAAATATAATTTTTAACAAAAATTTATAACTTTTAACAAAATTTTTCATATTTTAAAAAACCAGTATTTTATTTATAATTTTTAGCAAACATTTGTAATTCTCAACAAAAATTTATAATTTTTATTTATTTTAAAAACCAGTGCTTTCTGTGAATACCAGAATAAAACTTCAAAATCCTAAAATATATAAAAACCCGATATTTTACAATAAAAAATATTTTCGCTAAAAACAATGTTTTTAACAAAAACTGATATCAGTTTACCAGTGTCTTAAAAAACGGCATATTTCATATCATAAACTAATATTTTCATAAAAAATATCTCATAATTTATACCAAAGCATAATATTTTATATAAAAGCGATATTTTCAATATTTTTTAAACAAAATCTGGTATTTTTTAAATGATAAATTTAGCATTTTCACCCAAAAATTAATAAATTAACCAAAATCTAGGTTTTTTAAACCGAAAATATTAGTTTTTCTTAAAACCGATATTTATCCCCTTTTTATGTCGAAAACCTTTTTTATTTTAACCAAATATCTATAGGTATTTTCATCAATAAAGTAATTTTTTGCCTAAAACACCTTTTTTTTAATAAAAAAAAGTAAACAAAAAACAAGTATTTTCACCAAAAAAATAGATTTTACCAAATCCCGTTATTATTTGTCAAAAATCGGTATTTTCCACATATACGTTTCAATATTTATACTATAGAATGTATAATTTTGTATAAAAACAGGTATTTTCAATATTGATTACCAAAAATTGGTATTTTTAAGCAAAATCTACTTTTTTAGCAAAAAAAAAAACATTATTTTATTAAAAGGCGGTATTTTCTTTATAGAAAACAGCATTTTCAAAATTTTAAACGTAAACTGTTATTTTAAAACCAAATTTACGAAAACAAATACTAGCTTTTTCTTAAAAAAAGTTCTTTTGCTAAAAAAAAACTTCTTTATTATGATTTAAAAACTATTAAAAGAAAAACAAACTATTATTTTTAATAAATACTATTTAAATTAAAAATATCTCCTATTATTACATCTGCTCGACATCCGGCAACACCACTAGTTTATTTACATAACAAAATACAACCTTCCCAACAGCTGACTGCGTTGGGAAGGTTGTATGTAATGTCTCGAACGCAAAATAAGCAGAGCATAGCATACGGAAGTCTTTGAGTTTCCAGAATGTCAAATCACATATGAATAAAATATGACATTTATTAAAACCACATAGAAATATTTTCACAAATTGTCATTCGCTGTCACCTCATCTTTGAAGTTTCTATGAGAGTTACTGCGAATAAGCAGATTTACCTATGCACCTCACACAAACACGGGTATTTCTTATGCAACCTAGGCTGCTGCGTATTCCTCTAGGGCCACTTTAACGCAGCACATATAAAAAAGTGATATTGCTGTGCACAGCTTGACGAAATTTCTGTGCACAGCAGAATGCTCTCTTCTAGCTCTTCTATCTCTCTCTCTTAGTTCTCTCCTCGTATTGTTGTTATTGTAAAAAATAAATAGCACATAAACAAGGTATACTAAACAAGGTACCAGCACTTGAAAGCAACTGCACAATTGTCAATTTTTTTTTATATGGAATTTGACAAAGTGCGGTTTTTAAGTCTGTATACAAGTATATGTAAAAAAACTGTAAACAATAATCAGCTGGGCAAGTGGTGTCACCTTGTATTCAGTACACCCTGCACATAAATAATTAAAATTGTGCACAATTTTTAGTCGTTTAAGGCAAAGTGTTAAAAAAACATCGGATTTAGTATAAAAAGAAAACGGAAACAATTGTATATACTATGCATTAATATATGCACATTGTATATAATATACTAAAAGCAATAAAATAGTAAATAATGTGTCTAAATTAAGTAAAAACTTTCGTACCCGAGCTGAAATTATGAAATGATTAATGAAATTAAATGAAACTGAAGCAGAGATTTGTGAATACAAATGTAAATTAAGCAGAAAATGAAACAATAACAAAATAAATAAATATTTGCAACAACTACTGTGCAAAAAATATAATAAATTAACCAGTTAATGAATAATAATTAAGTGTGTTGTGTATTTTTAATCTTTTTGGTTTTTACAAATACTAAACAAATGTCTAAAAATTGAAATCGTTTAGACATACAAAAGAATAATAATAATTCGAAAACAAGAAATTTGTATTAAACAAATTTTAAAATCTTAAAAAAATAAACAAAATCGATTGTTCAATAGAAGCATGAGTGTTTGTTAATAAAACGTACTGTCCGTGCTTGCAAGTGCAAATGTTGAATCAATTAATTGGAATAACAAGTGCATCATAACAAAACACACAACAGAACCTTAGAGTCGGTCATCAGAACATTAAACAAAGGTGGTAAGGGTGTGAGGCAAGACGACTACAACGAGCTGTATAACTGTTGTTAATCAAGTAAAAGTAATATCATGCCCACAGCCCAATATCGTCCATTAGATACTGGCCATGGCAGACCAGCACAAAGTTACGTATTACGTGGTGCTCATGGCGGCAAACTACGAGCACTATGTCCCAAAACAGCCAATAGCCGGCGTATTTTTGTTTGTGTCCTGCTGCTGATGATGCTACTGGTCTACGTAGTCTGGTGTGCAGTGGCCAATTATACGGATGATGGTAGAGCCGATACATATACTACCTCAGGTAAATTACAACAACAAGTACAACAACCACACAGTACAACTGCCAGAAGCCAGGGTTGGAATTTAGTTGCAGTGGCCGCTCCTTTAATGCTAAATAAATTCAAGACCCAACAAAATAGTAGTGCTGTAGAAGCTAATGTTGTTAATGTTGCTAATAACCTGCTTTATTTTAATTCCTCAATAATTGGATTAGGTTTGAGCACCCTATCACCAGCACCAGCCGGCAATAATGGCAGTGCACGTGATATGCAACGCTTGCCAAGTGAGTAAGCCAATAATTTTGGTTGTTGTTTGTTGTTGTCGTTACAACAAAAGGTTACACAGGCGCATTGCATATCTAAACATGCGCTGGTTTTTATTATTATACCATAAACAAACAGAAAATTGATATCTAAAACAAGTTCATGCTAATTTCTCTCTATAAACTCACAGTATATCACAATTACTTCTTGTATATTAGATCGTCTCACAGAAATTTCATTTAGTTTCTCATTCAATAAGAGATATTGTTGTATTTTATGATGATTTCCAAAAAAAGTTTGTATGTAGTGTAATCTGGTTTACAGTCTAGACTATAGCTTAGTTTATAGTCTACACTAGAGTCTACTTTATAGACAAAAGTCTTGTTTATAGATTAGACTACAGTAGTATCTATTGTTTAGAGTGGCGCGTAATCTATAATCAATAGTTTAGTATAGTTAAGACTGGTGTCTAGTCTAAAGATCTGGTTTAGTCTATAGTCTAGTCTGAGGTCTATACTAGGGCCTAGCACGTGGTTTAAACCGGAGTTTAGTTCAAGATTAAGACTATATTCAAAACTAAAGTTTAGTCCATAGTATAGATCAGAGTTTAGTCTACAATATAGAATAGAATTTATTAGTATATACTAGAGTTTATTCTATAGTATAGACTAGTGTTTAGTATATAGTATAGACTAAAGTTATGTCTGTAGTCTAGAGTAGAGTTTAGTCTTAGTCTAGACTTGAATTTTGTCTGTAGTCTAGACTAGAGTTTAGTCTGTATTCTAGACTAGAGACCTGAGATCTATATTAGAGTCTAACCTGTGGTCTATACTAAAAGCTAGTCTATAGTCTAGATTGAAATTTACTCTATAGTCTACACTAGGATCTAAGTTATAGTTAAGATTAAAATTTAATCTATAGCTTATAGTCTAGACAAGAGTCAAGTTTATAATCTTTTCTATAGTCTAGACTAAATACTAATCTGCCGTCTAACTCAAAAATTATCTTATAATCAAACTGTAACAAGATGTTAACATCATTTCTCTTTCTCCCTGAGTCTCTCTAATATACAAATATTCCCCGTTATTGACATTTAATTTTCCCCTTTAGCACAATAAACTTATTCCATGAAATTTTCCATTTAAGCCAGCACTATCATTTACACAAATATATTTTGCATGTTAAGTTGCACTTTAAAATCACCACACACTATTAAATGGAAAAAGAATAATAAGGGTGTCATTTGGTGATGGAGCGCTGTTCTATGTAAATATTATTTATAAACATTTCTTTTAGCTATTTTTAATATGTATATGTATTCATTAATTTATTTAATATATTTATACATGTTTATATTTAATTACTAATAGCTATGTATAGTTCGAGCTTGTAATAAGTTTTAATTGGTTTTCTATTTTTTGTTTAGAAAGATTAATATCAATAGATTCTATAGACATTGGGAAAATATTTAAACGAACATTAGTTCATATAGAATTAGAGTAATTTAGGTGAAAAGTTAGGGTGAAATTCTAATACAATGTCAAAGTAAAGTTAATAGGCGAATCGCCGCAACTGTGTGCGACTAAAATTCATCAGAACTTTATGTATTGTCAGGGTGGAGTTGAATGTTAAAATCCGTCAGTATTATTATTAGCATTAAAAATCTTAAAAAAAAATTATAATAAAAGTACATACGACTAAAAGTATATATTATATCATTAAATGTTTGCCAAAGATGTCTCAAATAATCGTGTGCATGAAAAAAAGCTGCGATAAGAAGAATTACTTCACAAATACCATAAAACTTAGATTCATTAACTTATAAATTGAAAATTAAGCAGCTACTGACCCCCCTAAAAGCACATACTAAACAGACTGAGCAAAATTTAACATTTGCTCATTTATAAGATTACAATTAAATTTTTACATTAAAGAAAATCATAAATTATACAAAAGTATAGTCTGACATGACATGACCATATGATACCCTACATCATAAGTTTATTTATTTTTCACTAAGAAATATTTATTTTAATTCCAAAGTATTTAAGTGATTTTTTTATTAAAAAAAACTTATTTCCAAGAGGCATTATATGGGAGTACGACCCAAACATGGGCTGATCCTTGAAAAGTTAGGAGAAGAGATATATTTTTGTATAACAGTTAGTTTTGCAAAATTTCATTGCGATACTTACGGCTACGTTGACTAAGGTCAAAAAAGGGCCGATCAAAACATAGTTGTACCGATTTTTGAAGAGATGTTTATCGGGAGATATGATTGTATGAAGGCATAGTTAAATAATGTACCGATTTAAAGCATTTTCAAGGGGCTTTGCTTAAAACTTTATCAAAATATCTTGAAAACTGCGGCCTATAGCCTACACAAAAGCTCTACATGGACAGTCTCGGAAAGTGATTCTGAGTCGATCGGTATACTTTAAAATGGGTGCAGGACAAATGTTTTTGAACGTTACAAACACCGCCACTATATAGGCGTAGGGTATAGAAAAACAAACAAATACACACTTAATAAAAGCAAACCTAAATCTAATACTTCTTATTATTTAAATAATAAGAAGTGTTAATATTATTAAATGTTCAATATTTATTGAACATAAAAAACCCCTAAACTATTATCGACATTTAAAGCAGTTAATAGTCAGTCATTATTAATCTATACACCCATGAGCCTAATATTTAAACAAACTCACACGTAATAGATTCAATACGCAAAGCAATTACGATAACGAAAAAGGGGGGGGGGGAAATAATAGTTTTCAAAAATGTTTTCTTTTTCTATTTATCTAGAAAGAAATTTTTTTCGACAATAGTAATGAGTAAGGTAAATAGTATTTGAAAAGATTAGGGTAACATAGAAAACTTCGGGTAACATGCATACGACATTTATAACTATTGAAATCACATTGGTCATATCTCATTTCACCCAGGTAATCAACATTTTAAAACTAAAATGTGTACTTTAGTAGTTTGAAAGTGAAAGTTAAGTTTTTTTAGGTGCCAACCTATTAAACATATTTAAATCTAATCTTTTGTTATATTCAATGAAAATCGTACTCTATAATTGTTCAGTTTTTTTAGTCTCTAACAATCTAATGATGTTTGAAAAAAACTGAAAATGAGTCATTTCACTAAATGTCTGAGATTTTAGTGAATGATAAGAATCTTTAGTGATTTTAAGTTTCGCCAAACGCATTTTTTAACGTTTTTCTTTACAAAAACCCTTAAAAAACTAGTTGCATATAACTTGCTAGATGTGCAATATTTGCAAGAGTGCAACCCGATTTTCTTATTAATATAACAGTTGATTCAGTATTTCAGATCTTGTTGGCAATGAATTTTAGTCTTGCAAATTAAAACAGTCTAGTAAATTGTGAGATTTTTTGCTACAGTATAACTTGTTAGATGTGCAATATTTGCAAGAGTGCAATCGGCTTTTCTTGTGATTTCTTTTAAAAACCTTGCAAATGAGCTTAATATAACTTAAATCAGTTGATTGGATCTTTCAGATCTTCTAGATCTTGTTGCCAATTAATTTTAATCTTGCAAATTAAATCAGTCTAGTAAATTGTGAGATTTTTTGCAACAGTTGTCTGTTTCGAATAACTTGCTTGATGTGAAATATTTGCGAGAGTGCAACCTGTTTTTCTTATGATTTCTTTTAAAAACCTTGCAAATGAGCTTATATAACTTTAACCGGTTGATTCGATGTTTCAGATCTTCTAGATCTAGTTGGCAATAAATTTTAGTCTTGCAAATTAAATCTAGTCTAGTAAATTGTGAGATTTTCTGCTAAAGTTGTTTTGTTTGCAAGTGTACTTGATTAACACGAATACTTTTCTTAACATATAACTTTTTTTACAAAATAGTTTGGTGTAACATCATCTATTATGCTCTAGCATATCTGCAACACTTTTTTTGCAAGGATTTTTAGTCTTGCAAATAAAATCAAGAGTGGCAAATCAGAATTTTGTAACATTTTTTATCAAGCTCTTAGAATTTTGATTTGCAATACTTGCATTTTATATATTTCATTGTTTGGAGTATATTTATTACACTTGCTATATTTGCAAGGGTTGCTTGCGTTGATGATTGATTACTGATGTTTTTTCTTTTAACAATTACCCTTTTTTCGCCAATATAATAAAAGTAATTTGGTTTAGCAGCAAAATTCTACTATGTTGTGGTCTTGCATATTTGCTAGACCTTGTTTGCAATGATTTTTAGTCTTGCAAATAACATTAAGTGTGGCAATTCCAAATTTTAAAGTAAAAAACCCGTTTCTACTTATGCTTACAAATTTTCTAGTACTTGCAATGACTATAGTTTTGTAAATATGATCATGAATAGAAATTTATAATCTTTTATTTGATTTACTATGTTTGCTTTTTCACATCACAAAACCTTCTCGAAAACTAGTTTAATGTAAAGTCTATAAGTTATTTCTTTAATTCCTGTTTGTTTTCTAAACCTTGGTTATTGTGATTTATGCTCTTGCAAACCTACTGAGGTGTTGCAAATGTTATCTTCTTTTATTTTATCTGATAGATAGCAGACTCTTTGACAGTTTTGTTATGTTTGCCAAGGCAGTTTACTACTTGAAAATAAAACGAAATTTCACTATAGACATTAAACCTTTTAGTAGGTTTTCTCTTTTAGTTATCTCAAACAATGTTTCAACTGTCATAACCCAATTCAAGTGAATATAATTGATAAAAGTCTTACACATAATCACGTGTAATTGTATATTATACATTATGGGTGAGTGTCAAGAATCAATGCTCAATGTTTAAGATAAGCTTTGAAAAAGAAGCTACTTTTTTCAGATATTTAAATGACATTGAACTAAATTGTATCTCATTGAGTGAAAATATATGCATTTTCTTTATATACTACATCATTTTTGTTTTATTGTTATGCTGCTAGACACAATAAATTGTTATATATATTATACATTGTACATATGTAGGAAATATTGTTGAAATCTTTAAATAAATGTTAGCTAATTTAATAATATAAAATCAAAAACTAGAAGTATTTTATCTTAAATAACATTTAGTAGCATACTTTAAGGCTACAAAATATTTGATTTTGTTATAAAATTTCTGTTGTTCTTTTTAACATTTGCAGATTTATTTGATAGTAAACAAACCACAGAATTACCCTCCATATCCTGTACTGAATCTTTTGTGGATACCCGTCTTTATATACAGGATAAATCACGTCAAGAATGGAATAATTTAAGTATGATATATTTTGTTACTCCTACTTATCCTAGACGTGAACAAGTACCGGAATTAACTAGATTGGCTTATACTTTGTTGCATGTACCACGTATACACTGGATAGTGGCTAATGATTATAATGCCTGTAATCCTTATTTGGATATATTACTAAATAAATTTGGTAAGTTTTGTTTTACAACTAAAACAAAATTTGTAAAATTAATTTGCTTGCTTATTCTATAGGTATACCCTTTACTCATTTATCTAGTCCCATGCCTGAACGTTTTCATAATAGTAAATCCAAACCTAGAGGCGTTTCAAATAGACGAGCCGCTATGCAGTGGCTACGTCAACGTAATATAACTAGTGGAGTTTTATATTTTGGTGATGATGACAACACTTATGATCTCAAGTTGTTTAGCGAGATACGTGAAACTAAAATTGTTTCCATGTTTCCTGTGGGTTTAATAGCCAGTTATGGCATAAGTGGTCCCGTTGTTAGAAAGGTAAGAGAAATTATATTTTTATCCCGGATTCATATCTATGTTAAGCTGCCTTCACACGACCATACAAGTAATATGATCTGTCAAAAATTTGCGTAGAAGAGTACGGAAGGGGGATCGTTTAAACGGTAGTGAAACCCTCACACATTGAGAGAAAATACGAAAGAAATTTTATTTTTTTTTTTTAAATTATTCAAAAAACAAGCAATTTGCACCAGATCAGTGATGTTTTCTTTATGTAAACAGCTGTTTCCATCTTATTTTGTTATTGTTTTATACCAATCGTTGAAATACAATATTTCATACGATTTTTATTCTCTGTTTTGTTATACGGATGGAGAGATCGAGTAAAGGGCGCTTTAGTAATGAAGTGAAACTATGAAGTTTAAGCCTGAGGTTACGAGTCGTAATTCAGGTCTGAGTTGGGGAACAACTCTCTCATCGCGATTATTTCTTAAACGCGTTCAGGCTTGTGTTTGTTGCCTGGCTTTCGACAGTTTTGCGTCTCGCTCGCACTGGTGTAATGTATTACTTCATATAACTGTTCAAGTTATATGTTGTCTACATTAACCTCGTGCTTTCGTATTACCTCAAGTGAGGTTATGTTTTATTGGTGGAGACCATAGAATACTCAAACGTTTTTAACTGGTGGAGACCATAAAATACTCACGATATAACCTGGTGGAGACCATTTAAACTCAAATATATATTGGTGGAGACCATTAAAACTCTGGAGCTTTTTTCTGGTGGAGACCATTAATACTTCTGATGAAATCAAGTCTGGATGCTCCAACTTCCTATATGAAGGTATAGGTCGGTTGGTGGGGTTTTCTCTGGACAAACGTGTGATAACCTGGCAATATGAGTGCTTGATGCACCGCCATCCTAATTAAAACCCCCCAAAAAAAAGCCTGAGGTTAAAACCCGATCTTCTTTATGTAGTATATTTGCAGGAATAGCAAGAATAGCATTAATTTTCGAAAATTAACTATAATTTGCTAAGATTTGCAAGGTTTGCTAGGGTGGTAGTTTGTAAAAATCATAAAAAAACTTGATTGAAAAAATTTCCAATTTTGCAATGTTGTTCGAGTTATTGTAATTCAATTCCATATAGATTTAATTAAATATTTACAAGATTTGCTATATCTGCAAGGGTAGTTGAATTTTATATTCTTATACATATTTACTATGATTTACAGCTTTAGAAATGTGTTCAAGTATAGCAAGTTATTGCGTTATAAAATGTTCCTTTTGTGGTCTAAAAAACTTCTAAACTTTTGCTAAATTTGTATACTTGCAACATCTACTAGGATAGTGTTTTATGAATAATGTTTAATGCTAACATTTAAAGCAAATTAAAGATCAGTTTTCAATCATTTGATGATGCATATTGTAATTCAATTTCATAAAGATTTATTTAATAGGATCATAGCATAATATTTACAAGATTTACTATGCCTGCAAGGGTTGAAGTTGAATTTTATATTTTAGACTTATTTGCTATGATTTACAGCTTTACAAATGTTTTCAAGTATTGGAAATTATTGTTTTATGAAATCTTGCTTTTGTGGTCTAAAAAACTTTTAAACTTTTGCTAAATTTGTATACTTGCAACATCTACTAGAGTAGTGTTTTATGAATAATGATCAATGCTAACATTTAAAGTAAATTAAAGATCAGTTTTCAATCATTTGATGAAGTATATTGTAATTCAATTCCATAAAGATTTAATTCATAGGATCATAGCATAATATTTACAAGATTTGCTATTTCTGCAAGGGTTGAAGTTGAATTTTATATTTTAGACTTATTTGCTATGATTTACAGCTTTAAAAACATGATCTAGAATAGCAAATTATTGCGTTATAAAATCTTGCTTTGTGGTCTAAAAAACTTTTAAACTTTTGCTAAATTTCTATACTTGCAACATCTACTAGAGTAGTGTTTTATAAATAATGATCAATGCTAACATTTAAAGCAAATTAAAGATCAGTTTTCAATCATTTGATGATGCATATTGTAATTCAATTTCATAAAGATTTATTTAATAGGATCATAGCATAATATTTACAAGATTTACTATGCCTGCAAGGGTTGAAGTTGAATTTTATATTTTAGACTTATTTGCTATGATTTACAGCTTTACAAATATTTTCAAGTATTGGAAATTATTGATTTATGAACAAGTATCTTGCTTTTGTGGTCTAAAAAACTTTTAAACTTTTGCTAAATTTGTATACTTGCAACATCTACTAGAGTAGTGTTTTATGAATACTGATCAATGCTAACATTTAAAGTGAATTAAAGATCAGTTTTCAATCATTTGATGAAGTATATTGTAATTCAATTCCATAAAGATTTAATTCATAGGATCATAGCATAATATTTACAAGATTTGCTATTTCTGCAAGGGTTGAAGTTGAATTTTATATTTTAGACTTATTTGCTATGATTTACATCTTTAGAAATGTGTTCAAGTATTGCAAATTATTGTGTTATAAAATCTTGCTTCGTGGTCTAAAGAAGTTTTAAACTTTTGCTTAATTTCTATACTTGCAACATCTACTAGGGTAGTGTTTTGAGAATAATTATTAATGCTAACATTTAAAGCCAATTAAAGATCAGTTTTCAATCATTTAATACAGCATATCATGAGTCAAAAGTAATTAGTTCCTGTGCAACAAAGAGCTAAATCGTTTTGCTAAACCAGTTGAGTTTTACCAGGTTTGCTAAAGTAATTTACTATAATAAGATAATAGCTATAATATAAACATACAACCATTCCCTTAAAACCAATTATTTTTAAATTTTATTACTTTCTTTTTTCTTTTCCTACAGGGTAAAGTTGTAGGTTTCTTAGACTCCTGGGTAGCTGGTCGACGTTGGCCCGTTGATATGGCTGGTTTTGCTGTAAGTTTAGCCTATATGGCAGAATATCCTAATGCCAGCATGCCCTTTAAGCCGGGCTATGAAGAAGACTACTTTTTGCGTAGTGTAGCTCTCACTTTAGATAAAATAGAACCCAAAGGCAATAATTGCACCGAAATTTTAGTATGGCATACACAAACTAAAAATCATCCACGTGAAGCAGTAAAAATAAGTCAAGAATATTTAGATAATCGTTCAAATTTGGGTGCATTATTTAAGGCACTTAATGAAATGGGTGTTTCGGAGGCCTGTGAGGAAGAGGGTAAGTAGTTTTGTGTTATTGTTGTGTTTTAGAAAAGTAATAATTAACATTTTCAATTATTTTGCAGGCAATAAGGCCATTATCAGCAGTAATGGCAAGGCTAAAGCTTTAAGTTATTATCTTAGCTGAGATACAATGCCGTCGTTACAAGATTTTTTTAAACAAATATTTTCAGTTTGAATTTGTCTTTTGTTTAATTTTTTTTGTTTGTTATTTTTCTTGACTTTACTTTATTTCCCGCCCCCCGGAAAGCACAATTCTTAGGTCAAAACTGGAATAAGTAAAGTTATAGAAAACTAGAGTAAAAATATCTAACTTAAGTTAGTTAGCTATTTAAACTTATAAAATACTCTTTTTGTCTTCGCAAATACGTGTAGTAAATCCTTAAGGATGAAAAATATATACACATACATATATCAGCCATTACAAATCTATCTATTCATGACATTTATATAGATATATGATTATTTTGTTTAATTAAAAAATGTTTAAACAAAAGTTGTAGGTAAACATATGAAATTTTCTAACTAATAACTACAACAGAACTATTATTAAGTTTTTTTATTTTGTTATAAAATTAGTTTTTAAATAACTTATTATTTTCTTCTTCATATTTATTTAAATTATTTGCTTTTTATTTGTTGTGATAATATTTAGGTTTCGCTTTTTGTAAATTAACTTAATATTAATATAATATTTTTTAATTAATTTGTTTAAGTACTAGGTATTTAACTTTAAACAAAACAAAGTATGTAACTAATTACTATACAACTGGTACAATCAATCAAACAACACTTGGCAAAAAAAAAAAGAAAAGAAAAAACAACAACAAATTAATAATGTTTCTAATGAAACATTTTTTAAAGCTAAATATGTTTAATAAATAAAATATTAATAGTTTTACATCAACTACAAAAATAATACTAATTCTCCATTACATATTTGTTTTTGGTTTTTCATTTTATGTATGTTTGGTTGTGTTTACCAACATATTTAATAATTGTAGGTGTGAGTGTACGAGTGTGTCATCTTAAGTCATTTGTTGCTATGCAATATTTTATAAACTATTAAGAGAATTAATTTATTTTTTGTTTGCCTTTAAAATTATAGGAAATCTAAAAGAAAAACGAATAAATAATAATTATGCTATAAAATTGTAAAACATCAAAACTAATAACTTAACACAAAAATGTAAGAAAATAATAAAGATTTGATTTAACAATTTAAATTTAAAATTAATAAAGTAAAAGCACATACTAATGTTGCAACGAGTAATTAAAAAGAAAATCTGTATTTTTTTATTTAAAATAATTAAAAATTGTAAGATAATTAGTACAACAACTGTACAACAATCTTTAGTGAGAACTATAATATATAATACAGTTTTGATTATAAAATAGTCTATAGTTTGGACTTTAAACAGTCTAGTGACAAAACTTTTGAACAGTTTATAGTCAGGACTAGATTATAGTTTTCAAAACTGTCTATAGTCAAGACTAATGAAGAATCTATAATGACGACTATGCAACAGTTTATAGTCAATACTAGTCAGGACTGCAGAACACTCTATAGTCTGTACTATAGAACATCCTCTAGTCTAGGCAGTCTACAATGACAACTATAGAATAGTCTATATTGAAAACTATGGAACAGTTTTAGGTTAGATCTACAGAACAGTTTAAAGTCAAGACTTTAGAACAGTATATAGTCAGGACTATAGAACAGTTTATATTCAAGACTATAGAACAGTCTATAGTCAGGACTATAGAAAAGTCTATAGTCAAGACTATAGTACAGTCTATAGTCAAGACTATAGAACAGTCTATAGTCAAGACTATAGAACAGTCTACAGTCAGGACTTCAGAACGGTCTATAGTCAGGACTATAGAACAGTCTATAGTCAGGACTACAGAACAGTCTATAGTCAAGAATATAGACGGTCTATAGTCAAGACTATAGAACAGTCTATAGTCATTACTATAGAACAGTCTATAGTCAAGACTATAGAACAGTCTATAGTCAAGACTATAGAACAGTCTATAGTCAAGACTATAGAACAGTCTATAGTCAGGACTATAGAACAGTCTATAGTCAGGACTATAGAACAGTCTATAGTCTGGACTATAGAACAGTATATAGTCAGTACTATAGAACAGTCTATTGTCAGGACTATAGAACAGTCTATAGCCAGGACTTTAGAACAGTCAATAGTCAGGACTATAGAACTGTCTATACTCAGGACTATAGAACAGTCTATTATCAGGACTATAGAACAGTCTATAGTCAAGACTATAGAACAGTCTATATTCTGGCTTTAGAACAGTCTATAGTCAAAACTTTGAAACAGAACATTGAAAGAACAATTTTTCACCGGCCCGGCTAAATTAAAAGCCACTTAGAAGAAAATACTTTAACGCCTGAAGGCGCAATTGTCCGGCCAAATCAAACCAATATATTGGCCACTCAGAAAAAGCTGCCTATAGAAATTTCATTGTCAATAGTTTCGCCTTTACATTGAGCTTTTCAACTCCGTCAGACTAAATAAAACCTTTCAATTTTGTGAGAACAAAATTTCTTAAATAACAGGCACAAATACTGCACAAATTGTATAAAAACTGAAACTCCAACTTTGATTGCATTGATAAAACGAATTTTCACCGGTCCGGCTAAATCAAAAGCTATTGCATGAAGGCGCAATTGGCCGGCCAAATCAAATCAATATATTGGCCACTCGGAAGAAGCTGACTATAGAAATTTCGTTGTCAATAGTTTGGTATTTAGTTATAATAACTCTACACATTAAGTTTTTCAACTCCTCCTGCCTAAATGAAACCTTCCAATTTTATGAGAACAAAATTTTTCAAATAACAGGCACAAATACTGCAGGAATTGTATAAAAACTGAAACTCCAACTTTGATGACATTGGTAGAACAAATTTTCAACGGTCCGGCTACATCAAAAGCTAATGCCTGAAGGCGCAATTGTCCGGAATAATCAAACCAATATATGGGCCACTCGGAAGAAGCTGACTATAGAAATTTCATTGTCAATAGTTTCGCCTTTAGTTATAATAACTCTACACATTAAGCTTTTCAACTCCGCCAGCCTAAATGAAACCTTCCAATTTTGTGACAACAAAATTTCTCAAATAACAGGCACAAATACTGCAGGAATTGTATAAAAACTGAAACTCCAACTTTGTTTACATTTATAAAACAAATTTTCACCGGTCCGGCTAAGACAAAAGCTACTCAGAAGAAAAGTACTCTAACGCCTAGAGGCAGTCGGCCGGCCAAATCAAGCTAAAAAATTGTCCACTCGGAAGAAGCTAACTATCGAAATTTCAATAACAATAGGTTCACCATAACTTTACATATTGAGTTTTTTAACTCCGCCAGCGTAAATAATATACTTTCAATTTGTGGCCACCGGCGGAATAAATTTGGTATTGATAAAATTTCCACTAGACAAAACAAAAAGTTTTTCCCTAACATCACATAATAACTACAATACACAAAATATTAAACAATTTCATTATTTACACAAGTTAATTCCCACTTTTTTAAATTTGTCTTAATAATAAAGTGCAACAAGTAAAAAAACTTCATATTGTTTTTTTTCTAAATTTTGAGACTTCTAGAAAAAAGTTTGTTCTATGTTGTTGTTGTAGTAATTATTGTTTGCAACTTACCACACAACATGACTTGCATTATTTGGAGGCTGTGAAAATAAAAAAAAAAACACTTTAACTGAAGGAATTTCACTAAAAAACACTTTCATTCGATATTTGCACTTTTATTTTAATAAATTAAGACATTTTCTTCTCATAATAAAAACAATTGAATGATTTTTTTCTATATTTTCCTTTACTACACTTAAGCTTTCTGCTCGGCATTTTGGCCATTTATTAAATTGCTTATTTTTTATATATTTTTTATTAAAATTATGTAGATTTATTAAACTTTTCATATAAACTTTATTATTAACACTTTTCTTTTATTTATTTACATTTAATAACTCTTTATTAAGAAATTTCTTTTTTATTGCAAAATTTCACACTTGCACGAACTGAAAACACGATCACTACTAATTTCCCTTCAACACTTATTTTTTCTTCTTCTTATGTTTTACATTCAATGACGAATGACAATTAAGAGGATACAGGAAATAATACAAGAAAATTAACCATGTGAGACATCTGTTGGTGAGTAGTAAATGTAAATAAAGTAAATTAACGCACTGTAGATATATATAAACAATGCTGCCAAGTTTAATAAAGCACTCATTTGGAAAACAAACTGCACTTTCTTAACAACACTTGTAAAAACAAAAAGTATTTAAATTTGATAAATTTATGGCCATACTCTTCATATGTATGTAGAAATTCAGCTTGCTTCTTTCTGTTTATTTTATAGTTCTAAAAACTTTTGAAAAATAATATATATCTACAAAGTTTAACTTACGTATCAACCTATCAAAAGTACCCATAAAACGCAATCAAAGGTTAATGCTCAATATTTTTCAAAATATTTCAATTCTAACGATTTGCAGAAGAATGGTTATTGTTGCAACTAGTATATGGAAAAAAGCTATGTATATATTTGAGATTTATCTAAATCTATAGCAAATTATAAAATATATCAATTTAACTGTATAAGAATATTGTTTGTTTTTATATTTAGTTGTATTATATCTCTATTTGGTGATAATTTTCAAAATGTCAATTTTCAAAATATTTAATTTTGTTAAAAAAAAGTTGAGAATACAAATGAAAATAAAGCCGGCATACAAACAACTTTATGACGTCGGCGTAATTTTTAGTTTCAGCCGTCGCCGTTAATGTTTGTCTGCAACAGAGATCTGCGCCATATCGACCTTTTACGGCTGATTTAAACCGTCGAAGACTTTTTACCTATAATCGGGCAAAAATGGTAGTCGGCTGAGAAACGCCCGCCTCTTATAAATATTTTATTTTTTATTTAATAACAAACACTCACATTACACTTTTTGGAATTATTACAAGGACGAATTCTTTAGAAATCGGTTCATTGCAAATGGACCCCCGTATAGATAATTAAAATTCATTAAATATATATAAAAATCGGTACAACAAAATTTTTACTATACTACAAATTTTGATAAATAGGGCTTTACTTTACTACTTAAATAAATTACGAGAATACTCAATTTTCAATAAATTAATTTATTTTTATTTTATTATTTCAATTCTTCGAAAAATTTTGTTTTAAAGTCTTAACAATTTCATAAAATGAATTTAATATATAAAATTTTCGTTCAATTAATAGAATAATTCAATATTATACTATTAGATTGAAAGGTGGAACAATTATATGTCAAATTAATAACACAATCCCTGATTATCATGTAAATAAAGTAGTTTGTAAACTTTTCGTAGTTAAATAACGCAGTCAAGTTATGTTTTTGCAGCCGGCTGACAAACGTTTATCAGTCGCCGCGGATAAATATAATGTCTGCCGACGACGTCAAAACAATACCTCGGCACAGGTTTCTGCGACATAATGTCGTCGTGTGAAAGAAAATTGTAAATCTTTGCACAAAAGTTAGAATTGCTCCTGGAATATAACCACAAAAAAGCTAAAAAAATAGAAGAAAAAACAAAATAAAAAACATTTCATGGTATTCAGACAATAAAAAGCAACAGCAAAGTGTTTTAAAAGCTAGAAACTTTTGGAAAAGTGATTTTTTAATGACGACGTCAATTTGCAAATAGCAGCAGCACAAGAAAAAAATTTTCTAATAAAAAAAAAAATTTAACAACGCTGTCTGCAAGGAATATTGTGAACAGATTTCAGAAAAGAAAAGCTAAATAAATGAACTGGAGTTTTGGAACTAAAGAAAATATTTAATATTTTTGCAATTGCTAATGAAAAAAATGCTAATCCCAAGACTATTGGCGAGCGAGGTCGATTTTTTCAAAGGCAAAGCTTAGCAGAGCTCTGCGAAATGCGTACATTCGATACCGCAGCCATTAAGGCAGAGAAAAAAGTGAAATTATTATTGTGTGTTAATCAGAAATTATATAGAAAAACTTGATATTTTTTCTTTAAAAACCTAAATAAATGTTAATTTAACAAGAGGATTTTGACAACATAAAGAAAAACCCCCTTAAAACAATACAAAGGAAAATAGACATTTTTGCCTATTTTGGGACTATATTTTTGCTGTTTTTCTGGCGATTGTAATAAAAATTTTGTAAAGTGAACGGTTCGGTTGGTCGTGGAAACGAATATAAAAATTAAAAAAAAATATATAGAAAAAAATATTGTGGTGTTTGAAAATATACACGTTGGTAGTTTTTCTAACATTTTTTATTGATAATTAAAGATTTTTTCAAAATAAATTAATAAAAATAAAACTTTTTTGTCCATTGTATGGCTGAATATTATGCAAAACATACTGTACTAAAAAAAAAGCTGGTGAACAAAAACAACAAAAAAAAGAAAGAACAATATTCAAGTGATTTTCGTGTTTCATTTAATCAGCAGCAGAAAAAAAAACCTGATTTTTTCCAATTTGGAATAGGATTTAAGCAAAAATATACAAGAAATTAAAAAAAAAAAACTAGGAAAAAAAGAAAATATATAAAAAAAGAAAAATAAAAACAACATTAGTGTGATTTAAAAGTAAGTAAACTTGATTAAGTAAAATATTTTCCAAAAAAAAAAACTAAGGAAAAAAGTTGTGTATTTAATTAAAGTTTTTGGAACCAAGAGTTACAGCGCGAGCAATGAAATTTTGCTTGAATAGAGAAAACATGCACAAACACACATATATTATGCACATACATTAACACACACACAAACACTCATATGTATATATACATTGTCTGTCCAACCAACCAACCATTTGTCTGTCTGTCCATCCGTTCATCTGGCTGTCTGTCTGTCGTTTTAGTATGTATGTTTGCCCATACAGATATTGAAAGAGGAGGTAAAAATATGATGTCGATTGAATCGAGTGTATATGTTTGTGTATGAATGTGTAATACTACTACTACCACTACTTTAGCTTTTCTCTCATATATAACGCTCATTTCCGTAAAGATTGTCTTAATTCCAAATTTTTTTACAAAAATAACTTTAAAAGTTTTTACAAATTTTACTATATTTTTAAAAAATATTTAAATAATTCTTGACATTTTGGAAAAAAGATGAATGAATCTTTTCTTTATTGTTACAAAAATCTCGTGAGTTTTTAACTTAACACATTGTTAAAGTAAATGAGCTTTATATGTACTATGTACGTTTGTATGTATGTTTGTCAGTGCGTGTATTGTGTTTGTTGTTGGTATTTTTTTTATTATTTATTTAACCACTATATATGAGAGGTGTGTAAGTGGTTGTAATATATTTTTTTATTAAATCTATTGTTTTGGGAAGATTATTTTAAACTTTAGAAATTTTTCCTAAAATTTTCAATTTTCCAACTTTGCATTCAATTTCAAATCAACTCAAACATAAGATCCTTTTTAAATACATCCTGTAGCTACTAAAGGGTGCAAAATGATTCGTTATCGCTTACTCTTAAATTTCACGAGTGTTAGTACAAATGTATTTTTTTATATAAACCTCGGTGGGGGTTGTTTGCCTGATTAACAAGAACAACAACATCAGCAGCAGCAAAAGTTCCATAAACGGAAAAAATCTATTGCATGAGAGCTTACCCCTTAACAAAAAAAAAAACTTAAAATAAAATTTGTGGTCTTTCAAACAATATTAATGATGAAACTTTTATTAAACATATTGCACTATTTTATTTAAACTATTAAAAACTTAACAAATAAATAGGTACCTTTTATAATTTGTCTATAATCTTGTTGTTAAAAGAAATGTAATTAAAATATTAAAGCTAATTTTTAAATAAGTTACTTATTTTAATGAAAAGTCTTATATAGAAAAATAAGATTTAATATTTATTAACAAATAGTTATTTATTAGTCATAAATAATGTAAATTTTCAACAGCTTAACAACCTGCCCATAGATCTTCTTTCTTTTCTTTTTTACTTTGCACTCTACATACCACCAAATGCCAGAAATTTGACAAAACTAAACAAAATGGCGAATTTCACCACAAAGTATTTAATCAATTAAAACAAGTATTATAAAATCTTTTTTTTTTAATTTACCCACTGAAAATAATCTATAAAATATTATTTATTTTATAAAAATAATAACAATTTAAAAATAACTAACAATTGTTAAAAAATCTATAAATGAGTTAATAACTTCATATAAAAAAGTGAAAAAGTGTAAAAACTAATTAATGTTTATCAATCTATTAATATCTCAATAAATTTTTGTGTTTTGTTTTAAATTTAGTAGAAGTGTTTTAAAACATAATTTTATTTTTTGTTTATAAATGTTCTATGGTTTTGCTTGTATTAATTGTGAAAACAATATGACTAAACTATTAGTGAAAGTGTTTTAAATAATATAATGTTAAAAAATCAAAATTTTTAATATTCTAAAATAAAAAACAAAAAATTAGGAAGAAATCGAAATGTATAAAAGTAATAAGATATGTCTTCAATATGTGTAAAGTGTGTATAAGAAAGTGATTTCTACTAGACTATAGGTAGAGCTAAATACTTAACTATAGCTCGAAATAAATACTAAAGTTCCGAATGTAAAACAAACTAAAGTGTATAATATACTTCAAACTATAGCCTAGACTGTAGTAGAAAATGTATTGTAGACAAAACTAGAATATATACATGATAGACTATAGACTAGACTGTAGACTAGACTATAAAGTAGACTATAGACTAGACTATATAACGGATTTAACTGAAGTCTGCACTTAACTATAGGCTAAATTATGGACTAGACTATAGACTAGGATGTAACTATAAACAAGACTATAAACTAGACTATAGACTATACTATAAACTAGACTATAGATTGGACTAAAGAGTAGACTATAGACTAGACTATACACTAGACTATAGACTAGATTATAGACTAGACTAAAGACTAGACTATAGACTAAACTATAGACTTAAATATA
Source organism: Lucilia cuprina (assembly GCF_022045245.1). NCBI lineage: Eukaryota > Metazoa > Arthropoda > Insecta > Diptera > Calliphoridae > Lucilia > Lucilia cuprina. The sequence goes on along the minus strand of NC_060950.1, from coordinate 69,705,361 downwards.
GCCTAGACTATAAAGTAGACTATAGGCTAGACTATAGACTAGACTATAGACTAGGCTATAGACTAGACTAGAGCGGACACTCGACTAGACAATCGATTTAACTGAAGAATGCACTTAACTATAGACTAAACTTTGGACTATACTATAGACTACACTTTAAAAGAGAATATAAACTGGACTATGAACTAGACTATAGACTAAACAACAGACTTGACTATAGATTATACTATAAAGAAGATTACAGACTAGATCAGACTCTCGACTAGACAATCAATTTAACTGAGGTCTGCACTTAATCTAGACTGGACTATAGACAGAAATGCAGACTTTACTTAGTATAGACTAGACTATAGACTAGACTATAGACTAGACTATAGACTAGACTATAGACTAGATTATAGACTAGACTATGGACTAGACTATAGACTAGACTATAGATAAGACTAAAGACCAGACTTGACTATAAACTAGACTATAGACTAGACTATATACTATACTATAGACTAGACTATAGACTGCACCAGAATAGACTAGAGACTAGAATGTAGACTATGCTATAGACTACACCATAGACAGGACCAGACTCTAGAATAAATTGTGTACTTTAGACTTGATAACAGTTTAGTCTATGGAGTAAATTATAGACTAGACTATTATCTAGACTAGAATTTAAAATAGTTTAGGTTAAATATTGGCTGCATAATAGTTTCTCTAAAAAAGATTAAACTAAAATAATTTTACAATTATTTTTTTATTAAAAAGAATCATATTTGCTTTAAACATCAGGGAAACCTTATAATCAACATTTATTTCCCAATTTAACCTTTTTATAATTTAGGTCAAAACTATAGAAATCTTTTTTTTTAATTTCATTAAACTCTTTTAATATTAATATTACTTTTAATATTAACTATAAAATTGAATAAAAGATTTCAATTACAATTGTTACAAGAAAATTTCATTTGTCACTATTTATAAAAGAATTTTATAAATTTATATTTGTTGGTTGGTTGGTTGGTTGGTTGATTCGTTTGTTAGTTTGTTTGTTATGAGCCAAAGGGTACATACATATATTGTTGTAAAGCCATTACGATGCACATTGTAAATATTGTGCCGCCAACATATTGTACTGCAACTCTCTACTATTAACATTCATTACAAACCACACATATTTCTTCTGCACTTGCGCAATATTGTTTGTATTTTTTCTTGTTGTTTTTTTTTTTTTTTGTTTTGTGAATACGTATCACCACATCTTGCCAACATAACCCCCTTGTCGGTTAAATTTTACTTACTATCATTTGTTTTATTTTTTATATTTTTTTGTTGTACTTATTCTTAACAATAACATAACATAAGTTGTAAACGTAGTCAACTTTAGACATATTAATATACTATTCTTTAAAAAATTGTTTGTTTATTCATATAGTAATATGGTAATATTTGAAGGATTTGTTAGAAATTTTCTTTTTAAGTTTTGTTAAGTCTTGGGCTTTTTTTCTAAGAGACTTTAGGTAAAGTTATATATTTTTAATTTAATTATTGTATGGCAATTTTTGTGTTTTGTGTTAAAAAAATAAAATCAATAATTTGTCAAGTGTCACTTTATAGGCAATAAAATGTTAAGTTAAAAAGAAATTTGCTCAAAGAACTTGGAATGTGAATAAAATTTTAAATAATTTTTTGTTATTTAAAAGTTTTTTTTTCTAATTTGTTGTGTTTTTTTGTTCATATTTTAATTTATTATAATTTTAACTAATTGTTTTTAAGTTTAAAACATTTACTAACAATAACAACAAATTTAATGAGGTTTTACCACTCAGTAACAAATTAAATTAGCTTTAACTGTGTCGTAGGTGGCAAAATATTGTAAATTAAATACTGTAATTATTTAAAAATCTTAACAAAATAGTTAATATTGTCAAATGTTTTGCTTGACAGTTGTAGACATGGCCAGACTACAGTCTCGACTGTAGACTATTTTATAATCCATACTTTAGTCTAGACTATAGTCCGGAATGTACATTAGGCTACACTAGATAATAGGTCAACCTATAATCCTTACTAGAGTTCAAACTAAATTCCAATCTATAGTCTCAACTTATGTCCAGATTATAGTCCATAGAACACTAAAAATAAAATTAAACATCTTTCTAATTAGATATCTTTCTAATTCTAATAAAATTTCTAAAACTGAACAAACACCACTTGCAGTTACTTTAGATTTTCACCATTTTGTCAACTCCAGCTTTTGAACTCTAAAGAGCAAAACTTGTAATAAAAAAAATCTTTTATAACACGTTGTCAGGGATATTATTTCCATTGGTGATGTAAACAGGATCATGTATTTCAATTGATTTGATTTTCATTTCTAACAGGCGGAAAACAAGTTGTGTACAATAACTGATAACAAAAAAAAAAATGTAGTTTTACCCTTAAGCACTAGTAAAGCACAGTTATCAGTGAAAACTCCCTTTAATAATAATAACAATAAGAAAGTAAAGGAAATAGGAATAACTATCTTAATTACCACAAATTTTTCGTTTTTATAAAAGTATCACCCCCCTTACACGATACACTCGAAAGTTAATAACAACAGCAACAATAGAGGAAGCATACAACGTAGCCTTTTCAGTGCATATGCAATCATTATGATGAGAGTGTATTGTAACACACAAACTGTGTACATGGGTGTGTGAGTGTGTGTGTCTGTCTATTTGAAAAAGTTAGCGAACACTTTCAACCCCAAAACTTTTTGTATTATTGTTTAGAGCATTTGTTTTCCGTTTTTTTCCAAAATGTTGTGTTTCCATTGAATGGAATTATGTAAACAACTTGTATATATCGTTTGATTTTTAATAAAATAAATATTTCTCGCTTGCAGACTCCTTAAACACGCGACAGATAGAGTAGTAACTTTAATATAGAGAACGCAGAGAATAATGTCCACAAAGACAACCGCTTCAGCCGATAGTAGTAGTAACACTACCGCCAGTCCAGCCGCAACTTCGTCAATGTCTACTGCAGCAAATGGTTCCACAACGCCCGCCAGACGTCTACGCACCAGAACCTCAACCGGTGGTAATGTAAGTGGTGGTGAATCAGCTCAAAAGAAATATGGCCCACTCACCGAAAGAAGTGACTCAATTTCCAATGCGTCTAGCACGACTACAGGAAATGAAGAGAAACCAAGTGCAAGTAAAAAATATCACAACAGTTGTCCTCAACCGCCCACCAGTTCTGGCCGCAAAGAAAAGAATCATTCTCAACCGCACAGCTCCAGTACTTTCAATATGAATAAAACGGAAGAGTTTAACTTTGATACACCCTTGGAGTGTCCAGTGTTTCGCCCCACAACGGAGGAATTCAAAAATCCTTTGGCTTATATCAGTAAGATACGACCGATTGCCGAAAAATGTGGTATAGCCAAGATTTTGCCACCAGAATCCTGGTCACCACCGTTTGCAGTGGATGTGGATAAATTGAAATTTACGCCACGTGTTCAACGTCTCAATGAATTGGAAGCGAAAACACGTGTAAAACTAAACTTTCTTGATCAAATAGCGAAATTTTGGGAATTGCAGGGTTCTTCCCTGAAGATACCCATGGTGGAGCGCAAAGCACTCGATCTTTACACATTACACCGTATTGTTCAGGAAGAAGGTGGCATGGAGCAGACAACCAAGGAACGCAAATGGGCCAAGGTAGCAAATCGCATGTCTTATCCTTCAAGTAAGAGTGTTGGTGCCACGCTTAAGGCCCACTATGAGCGCATTCTTCATCCTTTTGAGGTCTATACCTCGGGCAAAGTTTTGGGACAAGGTAGTGCTGGTACTGTAGGCAGTCCAGATGTTAAACTAGAAGATGGCACCGATTACAAGGCCCATGAGATACCCACACGTCAGCAAATTGCACCACCCAATGAGACCAATGCCAGGCGTTCCAAACGTTTTGCAAATTCTAGTGCCAGCTGCGGCTTGGGCGTTAATCGTGGTGGTGTCAAAACTGAGACCAAGGAAGACTTTAAACGCGATTTATTAAGTTGTTTCAATGCTTCTGCAGCTTCAGCCGCCAATCGGGCTAATGCTGGCAATGGCATTGCCGGCTCCGCCCAAAAGAAAGCTCCCGATCCCAATGCTGCCGTGGATCCTTTAATGAAATATATTTGTCACATTTGTAATCGCGGTGATGTAGAGGAATCGATGTTATTATGCGATGGCTGCGACGATTCATATCATACGTTCTGCTTGTTGCCACCTTTATCCAGTATACCAAAAGGTCTGTATTGCAGAAATGTAACAAAAATTTCTAATTTTAATAATATCTTATTTTCTCTTTCTAGGCGAATGGCTTTGTCCACGTTGTGTGGTGGAAGAGGTTAGCAAGCCCACTGAAGCCTTTGGTTTCGAACAGGCCGAACGTGAATACACTTTGCAGCAATTTGGTCAGATGGCTGATCAATTTAAAATGGACTATTTCCGTAAGCCGGTACATTTAGTGCCCACCGATTTGGTGGAGAGAGAATTCTGGCGTATTGTTTCCTCTATCGATGAGGATGTTACAGTGGAATATGGCGCAGATCTTCATACCATGGATCATGGTTCGGGTTTTCCTACAAAAAGTTCTCTCTACTTGTTGCCCGGAGACCAGGAATATGCCGAGTCGAGTTGGAATCTAAACAATTTGCCTCTGCTGGAAGACTCTATACTGGGACACATAAATGCCGACATAAGCGGTATGAATGCTCCTTGGATGTATGTGGGCATGTGTTTTGCCGCTTTCTGTTGGCATAACGAGGATCACTGGAGTTATTCTATAAATTATTTGCATTGGGGTGAACCGAAAACCTGGTATGGTGTACCCGGCAGTTGTGCTGAGCAATTTGAGGAAACCATGAAACAGGCTGCCCCCGAATTATTTGCTTCACAGCCCGATTTATTGCATCAGCTGGTGACCATTATGAATCCCAACATCTTAATGAATAATGGAGTGCCCGTTTATCGCACCGACCAGAATGCCGGTGAATTTGTGATAACATTTCCTCGTGCCTACCATGCCGGTTTTAACCAGGGCTACAATTTTGCCGAAGCGGTTAATTTCGCTCCAGCCGACTGGCTTAAAATGGGTCGTGAGTGTATAAATCATTATTCGATGTTGCGTCGTTTCTGCGTTTTCTCGCATGATGAACTTGTCTGTAAAATGGCCCTCGAGCCAGCCAAGCTGACGTTTGGCATAGCCACTGCTTGTTACATTGACATGGCAGAGATGGTTGATTCGGAGAAAAAATTACGCAAATCTCTGTTAGAATGGGGCGTTACCAGGGCAGAGCGCAAAGCATTTGAACTGATACCAGACGATGAACGCCACTGTCAAGAGTGCAATACAACATGTTTCCTTTCTGCCGTCTCATGTGAATGCACAAAGACTATAGTCTGTTTACGCCACTATACTGTCTTGTGCACTTGTCCACCGGATAAACATACTTTATTATATCGTTACACACTCGATGAGATGCCACTGATGTTACAAAAACTCAAATCTAAAGCTCAAAGTTTCGAGAGATGGTTATCACGGTGCCGGGACATCGTGGATGCCAATACACCTACTTCAGTAACCTTGCAAGAACTCCAAGAGTTGTGCAAGGAGGCGGAGATTAAGAAGTTTCCCTCGTCTCTATTAATTGATCGCCTTAATGCTGCTGTTTTGGAGGCAGAGAAATGTGTTACAGTGATTCAACAGTTGGGTATAAATAAGGTAAGAACCTCATTTCTTAGCATCTAAATAGTTTAATTCTTAGTTCTTGTTCAGATTAATTTCCACATAACTTCAGTTCTATAATATACTAAACAATGTTTATATATTACTCTCATTTCAGGTTCGCACCCGTTCCGATAATAATTTGGAAGCTGCACAGTACAAACTCACTATGGAGGAACTTGAACTTTTCGTTCAAGAGATCGATAATCTTTGTTGTACCATCGAGGAAGGTGTTTCAGTGCGAGAACTCTTAGTTTTAGGCAAACAATTTGTAGAACGCACCAATGAAATGCTAAAGCATTCATTAGATGCTCTTGAGGAATCGGAATTGGAAGCCATAATCGGAGAAGGCAACTCACTGCGCATTGAATTGCCTCAAATGCAGCAATTAAACATGCGACTCAAACAATTAAAATGGTACAAACGTTCACAAGGCCTAAGGGCTGCCAGTGCAAAACTTACTTATGATGACGTTAAAAATTTGTTACATGTAGCAGCGGCTGAGATTGCTCCCACAGATCCCATAATAGACGCAGAAATACGCAAGCTGCAAGAGATTGGAGCCTCCATAGAAGCATGGGAATGTCAGGCGAGCAAATATTTTAATTGCAGTACGCAACGACATGAACTGGTGGAAATTGAACAATTCCTTAAGACCGCTACTGATATAGAGGGTTTGGTGCCTTCTTATAGTGTACTAAAGGATGCTCTACGTAAGGCCAAAGAATGGTTAAGGTCTGTTGAACAGCTGCAAGCCAATGACCACTTTCCCTATTGTCATACTCTAGAAGCAATTGTCAATCGTGGCGCGAGTATACCCATTAGACTGGAGGAACTTTTGCGTATGCAGGGACACCTGAAAAGTGCTCATGACTGGAAGGAGAATACCGAAAGAGCATTTTTAAAGAAAAACACCTTTTATACACTTTTGGAGGTATTAATGCCCCGCGGAGAGTCTGTCATTATTGACTCGGATTTAAAGAAAAAATTCGAAGATGATTTTGTTAAAGAAATGAATCCAGCACAAATTGTGGAATCATTTAAAATAGCCGAGGAAAAGGAATTGCGTGATATGCGAGAACACAGAAGACAAAATATGACTAAGAATCCTCTGCGCGATGACTACTGCCTCTGCAAATCATCTTTCCAGGGTGTAATGTACAATTGTCAATTATGCCGAGATTGGTTCCATGAGGACTGTGTACCGCCTCCGCCACAAACGAATTGTGCTGCAGACGAGGGTCTCAAAATGAAGTGGTTGTGTCCTTCATGTGTTCGTTCAAAGAGACCACGCCTGGAGACTATATTGCCCCTGTTGGTGTCCTTACAAACGTTACCCATACGCTTGCCGGAAGATGAAGCTCTACGTTGTCTAGCGGAAAGAGCCATGAATTGGCAAGATCGTGCCCGTAAAGCCCTTACAAGTCCCGATGTTACAGCTGCCTTGGAAGTTATAGCTGCGGCGGCCCAACAAAGGAATAACAAACAGAAGAAACGTAAAGGCACCAAGGAGGCAGGAGCAGCACGCAAGCCACGACGCAGTAGTCAACGCAACTCCAAAGATGAGGGTTCCGACAATGGCGATTCAGATGATGAAGGACGCTTACATATAGTGGAGGAAAACTTTAGTAATGATGAGGAGGAAGAGGGCGAAGCAAATGCAACGAACGATAACGCTAACAATACACACAATGGTCTCCAGCTGCAAAAGTTATTGTCCGATAGCGAAACAGACAATCTCGATGAACTGATGATGGAAGGCGACCTGCTAGAAGTATCACTCGATGAATCACAAGAACTTTGGAGGGTCCTTTCCACAGTACAACCAGCCCAGCCTTCCGAAGCAGCAGCACTCGTTGAGCAGCATCAAACCATGCTTAAGCAACAGAACCAACAAAACCAACAACCGCCTTCCAGTGTCAATTCAGCAGCCGAAGATTCCAACGACAGCTTAATGGTACAGAGCAGTCCCAACAGCACTAGTAATAGTGGCAGCGGCAATGGACGCTCATCAGCCAGTGTGGTTAAGAAGCGACGTTCTCTGGATCCCACAACGGGATGTCCTGTGCCCAGGAAAAAAATTGCCACACCGAACAAACATAATGCCGGATCTAATACAACTACGACGAAAAAATCCTCACGGAAATCAGATGCCAATAGCAAGTCTGCAGCTGCAACAGCAGCCGATGACAATTCCGAGAATTACACACCCACCAAACAATCAAATGGCGGTAACCAAAATCAAAACAATAACAGCACTGCTTCCGGTTCGCAAAAGAAACACCGGAAACGAGTGGGAGGCAATAATAATAACAGCAACAACACTATAACGGCTAGTCAAAAGAAGAACTCTCAAAGAGCTCAAATGGCCCAGCAGGAGGATGACGAAGAAGAATGTCGTGCCGAAAATTGTCACAAACCAACCGGACGCGAAGTTGACTGGGTGCAATGTGATGGCGGCTGTAACGAATGGTTCCACATGTATTGCGTTGGACTCAATCGCAGTCAAATCAAGGCAGATGACGACTACATTTGCATACGTTGTTCAAAGAATGTAACCGTAACCACAACGGGTGGCGGAACAGCAGCAGTGACGACACAACAAAAAGGCCGCTCCCAAACGGCACGATAAATGTTGATGATAATGATGTTAAAGGCCAGCCGTCTAACTAATAGTAAATATTTAATCGATATTATATTTAACAAAACAAAAAAAATCTGAACAAAAAAGAAGATTCTGTTTTAAATGGGCATAATATTTTTTTTTTTTTTGAAACACACACTTTAATATACCTCCCTAACCCCAGCTACTCCCACATGTACTTCTCATACTACAACTACTACAGCAACTTCTATATTACTTTGTTTTTCTATTTAGTAACAAGAGAATTATGAAAATACAAAACACACACGCAAAGCCAAAACAAATCAAGCCAAGCAATCAACCAACCAACAAACCACTGAAATATGAAGTAAATGAATAAATGAATTAAGTTATTTTTGCACAGAATTCCTTTAACACGCAGCTAAAAAAAAACTTTATTTTCGAAAACACAACTTAAACTAAAACTCAAAACGACGATGAGCCAAACATCATCCAATTGTTAAGGAAAGAAAGAAACAATTACAAATGAATTGAAATGATGACAAACCAGAAGAAGAAATCTGCACTTGCAACTTGCAACAACTGTATATGGAAAGCATAATTAATAAGAATTATATTTAGCAAACAATGTATTTAGTTTTCTTCATTTTTTTTACAGAAAGTTTTAAGCAAGAGTTAGATTTTTTCTCGACAATTTGCTAAATTGTTACTAATTAAAGAGAAATACTTTAGATTGGTAGTAGTTTTTTTGTCTGAATTTTCTTTTTTTTTATATAAATATAAACAATATATATATAAAGAAATATATAATATTTTTTATGATTTTACTGAGAATAAAAGCGATAACTTATATGTAATTTTTATTTAATTATGTTAGTTTGTATTTGTAATTTGTAATGCTTAATTAGTATGTAACACTCTGCCCAATAATAATAATAATAATATGATTAGAGTATAGCAAATATATATGTGTGTATATACATATAAATATTTATTATTACATACATACATATATGCATATATATATTTATATATACTTAAACAAAAAAAGAAGAAAAAATTTAAAAAAATAAAACAAAAGAAAATAAAAAAAAGTAACAATGAGTATAAGAAAACGAGAAAAAAAGTTCTATAAATAATTACAACTAGATTTAAATACATAATATACATATGTACAGATAATATACTACGATATGTATGTATTATTTGTAAAATTTTGAAAAATATAATAAAACAAAATTTAATCAAAAATAATAACAAAAAACAACCAATAAATTATAGAAAAAAGACGAAGACTACAATGAAAAAACAAACTTCTTCTAAACAGACAGCAGGACTGACTGACACTGTCAAAGACTTATCAAAGACACAAATTTTGGACCTTACGTTTGCATACCTTTATAGAGTTGAACTTTAGCCTATAAACACATTTATTTCTTTTCTTTTTTTAAACATATTGTACATTTTTTTATTTCTTCCTTTTTTTAACGTGTAAAGATTTATTTAAATTAATATTTTGACTAATATAATACATTTTGATTACATTTTTTAGCATATAGAATCCACACACACACACACTTACACAACCGTACATATATATACATAAATACATTAATAAATAAATACATACTTATATATATATATATATATATATTATATATATTATATATATATATATATATATATATATATTATATATATATATATATATATTATATATATATATATATATATATATATATATATATATATAATATATATATATATATATATATATTATATATATATATATTATATATTATATATTATATATATATATATATATATATATATATATATTATGAACCCTTAAATTTAAATTTGATGTAATTCTATATAATTAAAAACACAAAAAAAAAACAAAATAAATGTAGTATTTTAAACATTAGTTTAGTTTCATTTGGTTTGGATGACAAGAAAGGAAATCACTTTGATGCAAAACATGAAGGATGCATTTAACAGTTATGGTGCCATTCTATCCTGTTCACAAGACCAAAAGAGTAAAAATCACTTTTCTCACTCTCACTGTTTGTTTAATAAAATCAAACTTGGAAATATTTTACCAATATTTGTTTTCTTAAGGAAGCTATTCAAACAGTTGTTCAACAACTAAGATCTAAACTGTACTGCTGATAGAACCATGTATTGCCAAAATTGAGCACGAAATGCTTATGTGAGTGCCGATGTTAAGACGGGTTTTATAAGCAGAAGCATCATGGCAGCAATCCGCTAGAATCCCCACGAGTTTACACCAGATGGAGGAAAACTTTCGTAACAATAAAGAGATCGATGTTAGGACGGATTTTAGAAGCAACGCAAAGTTGAAAGTTGGTGCAACTTGACAGCAATCCGATAAGGATCCACCCTGGTTCACACAATTAAAAGATCGAAGAAGAAGCAAAGGTAATCGTAGAATATTAAAATTCTTTAAACATTTCTCTTATTTTTTTATATTGCAATGGTAAATCTAAAAATTTTGTGAAATTTGCATTAAAAATTCGAATTTGTAGCAAAAGTTTGATTATTCGTGAAATTTAAAATTTTGTTTTAAATTTATGCCAAAATTTCAAATTTTGTTTTGATTTTTTATCATAATTTTGAATTTTTACCAAAATTTTAAATTTTTACCAAAATTTTGAAATTTTACCAAAATTTTGAATTTTAAGCGAAATTTTTAATTTCTAGTAAATATTTAGTATTTCACAGTGAAATTTTGAATTTCCTGTGAAACATCGAATTTCTAGTGAAATTTCAACATGAAGTTTCAACTTTTACGAATATTTCGAATTTCAAGTTAAATTTTGATTTTTTAGTGAAACATTGAATTTCTAGTGAAGTTTCAACTTTTTTTTTTGGAAAATTTGAATTTCTAGTTTAATTTTTCAATTTGTTGTAAAATTTTAATTTGAAGTGAATTTGAATTTCGAAAATATATTTTGAATTTTTTAGTAAAATTTTGATTTTTTATTGAAATTTTTAATTTTTTAATGAAATTTTGTATTTCTAGTGATATTATTGATGTTTTTATTCGAATTGGTAGACGAATTCCTAGTGAATCTTCGTTCTAGTGAAGTTTCAACATTATAGGAACATTTCGTATTTTTAGCAAAATTTTAAATTTTTAGTAAAATTTCATATTTTTATTGAATATTTTAGCAAAATTGCTCATTTTTAGTAAAATTGCAAATTTTTAGTAAAATTGTAAATTTTTAGTAAAATTGCAAGTTTCTAGTAAAATTGCAAATTTTTAGTAAGATTTTGAGTTTTAGGTGAAATTTTGAATTTTTAGTGAAACTGTCAAACTTCTTCGTATTTTACAAATTTCAAATAAAAATTCGGGTTCCTAGAAAAAATCTGAAATTTTACAGAAATTTCAAATTCATTAAAATTTTTTGTGATATTTCAATTTAAAAAATTTTAATTTTCAATAAAAAACAAAATTTTCCTAAAATTTTGAATTTTAAGTGAAATTTTTAATTTCTGGAAACTTTCGTTTTCAAAATTCTAGTAAAACTATAAATTTTCTGTAAAATTTCAAATTTTTTAATAACACTTTGAAATTTCAACAAGTGAAACTTTAAGTCATATTTCGAAATTTTGTGTTCCCACGAAATTATATTAAAATTTCGAAACTAGTAAAATTTCAAAAATTTCCTATGAAATATTTCGAAGTTCTATATCATGTAAAATATCGAATTTTTAATGTGATTTTGAAAATCTAGTAAAATTAAAATATTTTACTGAAATTCAAAATTCTAGTGATAGTGAAATTTCCAATTTCTAGTGCAAATTTTAAATATTAAGTCAAATTTTCAATAACTCTTCGAAAATCCTGTAAAATATCAAATTTCTAGTCTAATTTTGAATTTATTGCCAAATTTCCAAATTATTGATAAAACTTCGAATTTCTATTGGAATTTTGAAACTTAAACTTTCAAATATCTAATGAAATTTCAAAAATAGAGGGAAATTTCAAACTTTAGTGAAAATTTTGAAATATTAGTGAAATTCGGTGTTCTAGTAACTTATAGTGAAATTTTGAATTACAAAAGTTTTCAAAAATCTAGATAATTTGTTTGATTTTTTGAAAAAATTTGTTATTTAATAGCGACCTTTTTAAACTTAACTGTCAGTCCTTACAATGATAACTTGTCATTTCCTGTCAGAAGAAGAAATAAAAACAAAATACAACACTGAGCTTTTAATACCGTTATATCTACAAGAGCGACCATATTATTTCCTTTTTATGCGTGCTTTTCCCTGTTTTCTATGAAGGCAATTTTGCATGTTTTTGTTTTTGGTCTCATCTAATTTCGGACATAACTCTCTAACTTTAACGCTTTCTCTCGCTTACACTCTCACTTTCTCTCTCTTTCTCTTGGCGTGTGAATACTGACTGGTGCGTTAGTTTTTTGAATTGCAAAGGAAACAAATACTCCAGTTGTGTCAGTCATTTAACCGTTGATGAATTTAGTAATAACTTTTTCGCAACTACTGTCAGCTCGTACAAATACAACAAATTTTTAACGTGCTAAAAACAACAAGAAAAAAAGAAGCAAATAGAAAGAAAAAAAACTTGTTAAAATAAAATTTATATACACATATAGAGAGATATTTTTTTTGTACAACAGCAATTTCGCAAGTGAATAAAAAGAAATTTAAATATTTAAAAAAAAAATGTTAAAACAGTGCAAAATAATAGAAAGAAAATTATAATGGAAAAGTCTGCAAACAACAAAAAAAAAAGTTTTATTTGAAAGATAAAAGTGAAAATTAATAATTAAACAAAAAGTGAGTGATTTTTTTTACGTATCTACATATTTGTATGTGGGAATGAATGTGTATGTTGGTGTGTGTGTGTGTGTGTGTATGGATGGATGTAAGTGTGAATGTATGAATATGTGTATACGAGTAAGTGTATAGCAATTTGGAAATGTTGCCTTGAAGCACCACACACAGGAGTGATAACTTATCCATAACAGAAAAAATGGAAACACAAAAAACAACAATTTGTATAGAAAATAAAAAAAAATGTATAAGGAGGTGGCCAACAATGAAACAACTAACTAACCAACCAACCCACCACCAGTCACACAAGGGACACTAACTTTAGGACAATGGTCTATTTAACAAAGTTATTAACATATAAAAAAGGCACAAAAAAATCATAATTGTGATTTTGATTTTCCACAACTAATTGATTTGACTTGATTCCTTTGCCTTTGAAATGGTTTGTTTTTAATAAGCAGACACACATAGACACATTAACTTTGTTAGCTGCTGCATGAGTGGGAGGTGAACAATTTCGCATTAACCCTAAATGACCGCAACACCTTTTCTGTGTTCTTTTTAAAAGTAACATTTTAACTTGTTTCTATTCAACGACGACAGGCTGGCATTTAAAGCTGACATTTATAACACATTTCCTAACACACCCCCCTGCTATTTATTGGGGCCATACAACAAAGAAAAATTGCCTTTATTTCATATTTCTTTTAGATCATAAACTTTAATAATCGATTTTAAAATATTACCAATGTTCATTAAAATTATAAATTTTTCCAACACGCACATAGACCAACAACAAAAACAGCAACAACAACATCATGTCATGTACTTGAACTGAAATATTTAAAAACAAAATACATACATACACTAACAACAATAGCAAAAACATTTGCAACCAACAACACACTTTATGGAAAAAAATGGCTCCTTTATAGAGAAAAGAATTCAACAAAGAAACAACAATTTCTTAAAAAAAAGTTTTCTTTAACTTCTGTTTGCTGTTGTTATTGTTATTGTTGCTTTTGTGTGTTAAACCCTTTCGAAGAAAAAAAATATGAAAACATTGTAGAAAGAAATGTTGTATATTATTATTGTTCTTGTTGTTATTGTTATTATTATTATTTTACCATGCCTTCAGGTGTGTGTCCTTCAATGGATTTTTGTTATATATTTTCTTTTTTGTGTACTCAACTCATCATCATCATCCATACTAATTTTTTTAGTATGTACAATAGATACGAGGGTCGATAGAATAGTATTTTATACATAATAGGATTTTAAATAATTTTAAAAGTTTAATAGAATAGATCAATTAGAGCCCTAAAGTCCACAATATCATGGACTTAGTTCCTTAGAGTTTTCATATAATGGTTCCATGTATGAATCTGGAATGACATCTAATAATAGATATAGACATAGATATTTCAAATAACGCCTGGTTGTTGTTGACACTAGGCACCATCATACTAAATTTGGGCTTTTACTTTATAAGGACGCTTCTTATCATATTCATGGAGGGAAAATACACGCCTGGTGCCAAATTGACATCAAAGTGTTGATAATTTTTCAATAACATCGGTTGCCAATGACAATGCAACGTTGTAAACATTGCAACAATTTGTTATCAAAATCTAAATTTTATGCACATCCGTTGTCTAAATGTTAACATATTGGCACTTTGGTGTCAATTTGCTACCAGGCGTGTATATTTTTCTTTCCCTCAGTGTTCTCGCTGGGGTCAGCACGTAAGCACGAAATATACAGAGATGTCACTTTTGACATTTTAAAAAGTCTAAAATCAGCTTTTGTTTGATTTTGAAATTGTATATAAAATATAGCTAAAAATCTCATTGAAATCGTTTTGTGCGAAAGAGAGGGAAATAGTTTTTTGTTCGTGACGCCTCTGTATACCCTGTGACATAGGGTTTGAATGATCTTATCCACCGATCTACATATATACACTTTATTTATAAAAGTTAATTCCATAGATGGTGTAATGTATAAAAGTTTAATAGTAAAAAAAGCATTTTAGTTAAAATTTCGTTGTTCATTTCGTCAACATAACTTCTCAAACCAACCTCGTTATAAAAAAAAACTAATTGTGTGAATGTTAATGTTTATGCATGAGTGAGTGTGCTTGTATTTATAAACATATTATGTGTTATACATGCAATTTGTATTGTTTTTGTTAAAATGTCATTTTCATTCACACAAACAAAAAGCCACAAACAAACGCAAACATTCCTGCATGCAAACAAACATTTAGAGTTATTTGTATCTGATTTGTGTGCAATTGATTTGTTGTTGTTGTTTATTTAACATTTAATATTATAACCAAAACTATTTCTAATTTTACCCCCATATTCCCCAGTGCAAGTTCCGCTCATTGTCCTTCCATCCTTTCGGCCGTCTGTCCATTTACCACATTCATAGTGCAGTAATTTGGAGTGTCCTTTTTTTGAGTTATTTTATAGTTCATTGTCTATTGGTATATGTACATATGTATGTGTGTGTGTATGTTTAAGTTTGCATGTGCTCTTGGTCAGAAATAAATAAATGAATCGATGAGAATGATGAGGTTGGCTTTTTTTAAACTACAATATTTCGCGAAAAAAGTTATTTGTTCAAATATATACATACATTCATACATATATATGTACAGTGTTTGTGTGTATAATATATAATAAATGCATTTTTCTGTTTGTATCCCTAAACTTTCATTTTTTATTATATTGCCATTCTTTTTTGACGGTATTATTCACATCAATGTTACTATCAAACGAAAGTGTGAAAAAGCTCCAAAATGCAAAAAAATATATTCAATGTCAAATTTGTAGAATACCTATATGAAAAAGTTTTCAATGGAATATGTCTAGTATAACAGTTTTCTCTGTTATAAAAACTCAATTATTCAGTATTTTTTAATAAAAAGTCTAGATCAGAAAAGTTTTTATGGAAATTTTTGAGAGATTACATTTTTTTCTACATAAAAATTTTGTTATAGAAACTTTCTGAGTAATATTTTTTTTCTATAGAAAACTGTGTGTATTAGTGATTTTCTACAAAAGCATTTATATGCAACAGGTTTTTTACAAAAATCTTAAGTAAAAAATGTTTTTATATATTTTTTTCTATAACATTTTTATGAAAAAACAAAAAAAAAAATTCTTACAAGAAAATCTATGTATAACAGTTTCTGTTTTTAGAAAAATTTAGGTGTGACAGATTGTTTTTAAGATAAATTTGTGTATAACAGTTAAGTTATATTAAACATCTTAGTATAACAGTTTTTTCTAAACAAAAATTTGAGTATAACTGTTATTACTGTGACTAAATCTGAGTATTAAATTCATTTTCTATATTGTGTAGAAAAATCGGAGTATAACAGTTTTTTATTTTAAAAAATATTATTATAAAAATGTACAACAGTTTCCTTAATAGAGTATAATCATGTTTTCTCCTGAAAATTATGTGTTTTTATAGTTTTTTTTCTATAGTGTATAGGAGTTATTTCTATTTATAAATATTAGTATAACAGTTTTTATATAAAATATATACAAAATTTTGTATAACAATTTTTGTATAAAAGTTTTTTCTATAAAAAATTTGTGTATGACAATTTCTTAGATAGAAAATTTGTGTTAAACAATTTTTTTATATAAAAAAATTGTGTATAACAGTTTTTTCTATAGAAAGATTTCTGTATAACAGTTCTTTCAATAGTGAAATATATGTATAACAGTTTTTTTTGGTAAAAAGCGTGTATGACAATTTCTTAGGTAAATTTTTGTATAACAGTTTTAAATAAAGAAAAATTTGTATTTTAAAATTCGAATAACAGTTTTTTATATAAAAGTGTATGACAATTTTTTAGATAGAAAATTTGTGTATAACAGTTTTTTTATATAAAAAAATTCGTGTATAACAGCTTTTTCTATAGAAAGATTTCTGCGTAATAGTTCTTTCAATAGTGAAATATATGTTTTTTTAAAGTAAAACGCGTGTAAGGCAATTTCGTAGAGAAATTTGTGTATAACAGTTTTTAATATAGAAAAATAATTTTAAAATTGAAATAACAGTTTTTTGTGTAAAAGATATAAAAAAAATTTAGAACAGATTTTCTATACAAAATGTGTATATAACAATTTCTTAAACAGAAAATTTGTGTATAACAGTTTTTCTATAGGAATGTGTATCACGATTTTTTTTCAATATAAAAATTTTGTATAACAGTTTTTCTATAAAAATATTTGCGTATAACAGTTTTATCTATAGAAAAATTTGTTTATAACATTTCATTCTATAGAAAGGTTTGTGTATAGCAGTTTTTTCTAAAGTAAAAATTTGCGTATAATAGTTTTTTTAACATAAAAATTTGTGTATAACACTTTTTGTATAAAAATATTTGTGTATAACAGTTTTCTCCATAGTAATATTAGTGTATTAAAGGTTTTTCTTTTAAACATTTTGGTATATAACACTTTTCTCTAGAAAAAATTGTTTACAACATTTCTTTTCATAGAAAAGTTTGCGTATAACAGTTTTTTCTATAGTAAAACTTATGTATATTATTATTTTTTATAATTAAGTTGTCTATAACTGTTTTTCTGTAGTAAAACTTTTATACAGAAGTTTCCTCTAAAAAACAATCTTTGGGTATTATGGGTTTTTCATTATTAAAATTCGTGAAAAAAGTTTCTTCTATAGAAAAATATACTCATAATAGTTTATTTCTATACATAAATCTGAGTATAACAGTTTTTACAATAAAAAATCTTATTTATAAAGTTTTTTCTTTACAAAATTTCCAAATTATAATAAATATTTTAAAGCACAAAACCGCTAAATAACAACATTTAAGTTTTTCTACAAACATTGTTTGCAAACACTCACTCACACATACCCTGTGTGTGTGTTTGTTTTTTTATGTATGAAAACTTCGTTGCTCTTTAACGAAATAACGAAATTTCCTTTTCGTGTTTGTTGAAGAAAGTTTTGTTTTTGTTGTTTTTTTTTCTACTGTTCTTATTCTTTTTGTTCTTGTTGTTGGTGTCCTTGTTGCTCATTTCTAAAACTCTTGGACAAACACTGTTGCTGTCAGTAGTTGCTTTTGTTTTTTTTATTGTTTTTTTTCGTTTTGCATTCTTAAGAAAGTTTTTTACATTGACTGTTGTCGACTCAAAAAAAAAAAGAACAAAATAAATAGTTATACTCAATTTGAAGTGGTGTTTTCTTTAGTTTGTTAAAATTTTTTAAAAAAAGTGTTTATAGAAAAATAGTTTATTTTAATTTTAAAAGTGATATCAGTTGTGGAAAAAGTTAAAAACATTCTGCAATTCTCAATTTAACAGCAGTGAGTAAAGAATTTAAATGTGTGAATTATTTTTAACAATTAAGTGAAAGTGTTCGAGATCTCTTTAGGAAGTTTGCCAAATTCATGATACATATTAGGAGAGCCCCAAAAAGCTAAATTGTTTAAAAGCGTCTTTGCCAAACTGTGTTTAAATAGTAAGAGGCTTCCAAATGCTTTAAAATTGTCTAATGTTCAAGGCAATGCCTTCTCAGATCCTAAACGTTGTTCGCTAGTGCCTTAGGTGGGAACGAATCCACGACCTCTGGTCTAACAGACTTGCCGCCCTATGCAAAAACGATTATTAAGTTAACAATGGTTATTAAAACTTGTTTTTATATTGAAAAGAGTGTAGTAAACTATTGTTAACTTTACTAATCGTTTTTGCGTAAGGCCCTTGTACACTAACAACTAATCTACCGTTGGCCGCTTCCGCCTCTCAATTTATATTAAGTAGAATGCTTTCGTCCGAATAAATCTGAGACGTAGTAACTTGTTATTAAGGTAATTGGAGGGATCGTTTGATAGAGTTTAGGATGGATCGTACTTTATTTGTAAATTAATCTATTATTAAATCTCCTTCTGGCAGCCGTAATTCTGGGCTTCATTTCGCAGCTGACAGCTGCTGCTGGGCACTCAATAAAAGTAACTTTTTACTTATTTAATAAAACTCCATATTATTTGGTTTATTTGATTTAGGAATCATTTGTTTTATTGCAATAAAATATGTGTCTTTTACAATTAGATGACAAAAATGTTCTTACTTCGAATAACTTTACACAACACAATAAAATTTGAAAATGTATTATGATAAGTAATAAAAAAAACTTAACTCAAACTAATCACTATATTTACGGACACGACGTTTTTTATTCAATTTCTTGGCGCGAGTCTTAGACATGTGAGACATAAGGAAAAATGAACCCGGTAGAATAAGTAAAATTAAATAGATTTTCAAAAATGTCGGCATATCAAAGGAAAAGTTCCACCTGTTGGGCATTTCCACACTAAAACGTTTGGTTTCCTCGAAATAGGGAATATTGCGTAAAATAATAATGCCCTCACACAAAATACCCATAGGGTACAGGGGTATCCAAATGGTGTAACGCAACCAGGTTAATAAACCAAATTCTCGCTTCAAAATTTGACTAATATAGTAGGGATATCTAAAAATATGAAATTTAAATAAGTATTTGTTTAAATTTAAAGATTAACAAGTAAATTTACCTAAAAACTTCCACTAGAGACCATATAAGAAATACATAGAACACTGCCGGCTTGGTTTGCATGCGTTCCTCAAATTCTATCATGAAAAACAATACAAAATTGCGCCCTGTCACTTGCATAAAAGGCACTAGCGGACTGCCTTTGGTATAGCCGAAAATGGGATGCAATACTTCCAGATATTGCATAAGTTGTATAAACTTCATGGCATTGCCTACAGCGGCATAAGTTTTCGTAATAGAATTGACACCATCACGATAATACAAAACACCCATAACGCTTAATATATACAGGAAACCAATAAACTGGGCCAAATTATAGAAAACCATATAAACTTTTTTGGAGCTTTCTATAAAAATAAGAAAAATACATATTAAACTCATATTAGGAAACCATAATGGAGTATTATGTTATACCTACCCTTAATATAACCAATTTCTTCTTTTTGTAAACGATCATATTCTTTGGAATAATCTTCTATAACATCTCTAGGTTTTTCATCCTCTAACAAATCGTCTTCGGTAAGCCAGCGTTCAAAATCTATCTTTAGCCATTGGGGTTTTTGAGGAGTAGCCACTAGACGTGGCCACCAACCGTCTGTCAATTTCTTAATATTAAACTCCACTTTGTGGTCATTCACTTTAAAGGTCGATTCCTATTAAACAAATGTATCCATATATTATTCTTTGCTGTTTTTGTTTTTAAACAACAACACCTTACCTCATCATCTATGAAACCATAAAAATGTATTTCAAATTTGTAATCATTTATGCCCCTAGCACCCAAACCTTTGGCCTTAAATTTCACTGTCTTTGTAGTAAACTCTACCTCCGGATTCTAGAAAAAAGGACAGCTTTATCCATGTGCTACATTTGGGTGTAGTATTCTATTTACCTTGGCATCCTTAAGATCAACTTTTAAAGTAATTAGTTTATCCGTTTGAGCCCAATACACAAATGGACTTAAGTTTTGAACACCGGCATTTGTGTTGTTTGTCGTCTGTTTAGTTTTATTAATATCTTTTTCTGTTTTAATTTCAGCCATTGCTTTTTCTTAAGCTTTTCTTTTTAGAAAAAGCAAAGTTTTTCCTTTTTTTCTAAAAGTGCTTGAAAAAAACTATACCAAAATTTTAATACACCAATTTTTACTTGAATTTTCCCTAAAAAAAAGACTAATAGACAATTGACAGTTTTGGAGTCTGCGCGTAAACAAAAACATGATGGTGGTTATTGGTTACTTTTTGGTGTGTACAGCTGTGCTAAACAGCTGTTTGAATGTTAATGTAAATAACAGCAAATGTTTTTTTTTACATTTGTTTTGCTTGATAACCGTTAAAAGAATAATGTTAGGGATTATTTTGCGTGAATTTGAAAATATTTAAAATGAATTTTTGTAAGTTGTTATAATGTTCCAGAGAAAGATAAATAGATAGATTGTTTGATAGATAGATAGATAGATAGATAGATAGATAGATAGATAGATAGATAGATAGATAGATAGATAGATAGATAGATAGATAGATAGATAGATAGATAGATAAATAAATAAATAAATAAATAAATAAATAAATAAATAAATAAATAAATAAATAAATAAATAAATAAATAAATAAATAAATAAATAGATAGATAGATAGATAGATAGATAGATAGATAGATAGATAGATAGATAGATAGATAGATAGATAGATAGATAGATAGATAGATAGATAGATAGATAGATAGATAGATAGATAGATAGATAAAGGTCTTTATCAGACATGTTTACTAGTGGGGGGTATCGAAGCGTCGAAAGTGTACATATTCCCTTGTGTCTGAAAAGTGGGATCCTGAATCAACTACATATGTTTGGAGTCACTGGAAAAATTGAATGCGAGTGTAAACTGTCCAGTCAACAACACATATGCGCTTCTACAACATTGGTCCCAACTGTTATAGAGCCCTGTAGGTATATAGTTTGAATGATATTCCTACAAGTGGTTCGCGGGTGAAGCTAATGTATGCGGGAAGTGAAGTAACCTGTCGAAGATTGTCCAAAATATTTTCGGTGTTTGAATTGTGGGTTTAATTGTTTCTTCTATGGAGACGTTAAGGACCATCAATGAGATCTTTTACTAAAGATTTTAGCAGCGCTAAATAAAAATCTGATTTTCTCCATCTATCCCGAAGAATCTATAAGATATATCAGATGTCAAGGCTTTATTTAAAAGGTGACAGAATGAACTTTCATAAAACTTACAACATTTTATAAATAAAGCTGTGTTGGCGCTGTTATATAAATTACACGATACGACATCTTAAATCCCAGATGTGATGGAGAAAATATAAATTACATGATACGACATCTTAAATCCCAGATGTGATGGAGAAAATCAAAGGTCAGATTAAGATTCAACGTTCAATTCTTTATACTTTGAGTTAAACATTTTTCAGCCTGTTTTGTTTTATGTTTTCATCACTAGTTGGCTACGTGAGTTGTAGAAATGGTAAAACCGAATACTTCAGAATATAACAATGGAATTCTTATCTTTATCTTTTCAAAATTTGAATTGAATTGCCGAAAATGTATCTCCTTTAAAACTGTTCTTTAGTATTGAAATAATTTATTTTCATAAATTGTTCAGAATATTAAAAAATGTTGTAAATAAAATATATTTAATGTATTTTTAATTCCATATCTTTTCAGATGCCTGTCTTGTAAAATGAAAATGTAAGTACTTTTTTCAAAATTTTTATAAATCCACGTTTATATTGCAAAGTTTTGTAAAATTTTGATTTGTTCGAATTAGATAAATGTTATGAAATAAGTTTGATATAGTTAAACTTAGTAAATTTAGAGTAGATTTAAATAAATACAATTTCTAGTTTAAGTAAATTGAATAGATATTCTTTAATTGGTCAACTGTGAATTAAAGATCTTTTCGCTTTTAACAGCTGTCAATCAAAGATGACAGTTTCAATTTTAGTATAGTTATTAAGGTTAATGAAAATGTTCTGAAAAATTTTTACTTACAATTAAGAAAAAATTTCTTTTGTATATCAAAATATCAATTAGGTGGATTAAGATAAGGAGAAGAACAATCTTTCAATCGAATAGTGTTAGGAAGAAGTTCTATATTTGAATATTCTCAAAAGCTAAGATCGTACTTCTTGATAATTTCAATATTAAATTTTTCATAAAACCCATCAAATAATAATGTTAATTAGATTGATAAAGATATATATATATAACAATATTAGCTTTTATTGTCTAACAACTTCTAAGGAGTTTTGAAAATTTAATTTTGTAAAAGCATAAATCTTCCTCTGTGATAATTTCATTATTAAATTTCTAATAAAAAGCGTTAGATAATAAGATATGTACTAGTACATTACAATTTTCTGTTTTAACGCCCTTAAAATTAATATAATTGAAACAATTTCTTAACACACCACTAACTGTCACTCTAAGTAGGACACTGAATATGCGACCAAAATCGTTTAGGGTATAGAAATGAACACTAACCGTATATTTTATTTGTTTGTCATAACATTTTAATCGATATTTACTTACAACTTTACTCTCTATATGTTTAAATAAAACAATTGAAACGGAAAAATAAATATTTAATACACAAAACACTTGTTTCTTTTGTTACCGTTAACTCTGTCTGAGACTAGATGTCCTTTATAATGTTTTTTTGTTTTTTTTTTTTTGTTTTTGTTGATATAATTTTTGAGTGACTTTTACTCCAAACATGTGTTCACAATTATCACCACAAAAACAACTGAAAGGAATACAGGATTATTTTAGTGCATTAATGTTATTAGCCTTAACTACCTTTGTATAAATATTAGAAAATGTCAATACAGTGATAGAGAAAAGTTTTCGAATACAAAGTAATTGAATTGGATTTAATAATAATTTTAACTGCTTTTCTTTTGACATCTTTCAACAATTTGTAAAAGTTTAAACATTTTAACAAACTTATTTGGTTTAGTAGTATAACTAAAGCGATACTTTTAACTCTCACTGTATTTTTTATATACATACATATGTATTTATTTCTAAAACTGAACTAAATACTTTGTCTTGTCCAAACAATATGTATACGTCAAAAGAAGTTATTTATACATATGTGTGATTTGTTTCATACATATCAGATAGGGTTTCAGACATCTCGAAATTCTTTATTTCCAGAATTTTCTAAAAAGGTGTAAAATATGCCTATCGTGACGTATCTCGATGTAAATGCAAAGATCGATTCTTTGAAACAATTCTACTCAACTTTTTAAACTCTTTATTAATCGGTTCATTGTTTAGGGCGAAAACTTTCACCAATCAAAATCTATGGTGTTGGCAAACCTAACCTCTTACCTTTGGGGTACATTGGGGAATTAGGAAAACAAAATAACTCTTTAAATTTGTTAACGAATGCTCTTTTTTGAGAAAACTTTGCATAATTAAGAATGAAAGTTGATTTAATGTCTGAAACGAACACTACTTGATCGATTTGGATCAATTATTGAACTTGATCAAAAATATTTTTCTAAAATGACGGAGAAAAAGACTCTGGCATCAAATTGTGTCTAGTAATCATAATGATATAGGGACTTGAGACTCAAACTGGTTATACGCAAGGCATTAGCCCGTAATTCGGGTATCATCCGAATAGCGGCAAGAGAGTAATACATTTTGATTCGTAAATTATCGTTCTTTGAGGCTACAATGTATCTAGGAGAATAGTGATCATGACTTGAGTGACCGATCGATGTCTTGAGTTCAAAAACATGGTACTGGTGTGAATCGTATTCGAAAATTGATTTCATTGCGCTGCTGGAATGCTTGGCAGAGCAATTAATCTATAATAATTTACTAGTAGAATATAAAGCCAGGATTAGGAATAAATTAGTAGAGTTTACGATAGCTTTTTATTAATACAATAAACTTAATGGCGAGAGTTTTCGGTATCTGGCTACGGGACAGAGATAAAGGTTAGGACTAGCGATAGGATGAGATAGATTAAGTTCGACAGTAGAAATCGTTAAGAGGCATATTCTTCTAGGTAGTTCTTCCACTTTAGGTTACAATTACACTTGTTCTTTTGTACTAAAGAAAGTAGAGATATCGTGCAGTAACTCATTTTAAGCGGAAGGTCAATAATTGTATTTTTGAGATATAACCATAGAAATTGTGACTTAATTGTGGACAGATCATAACTTTCTGTTAGAATGTAGGAATTAGCAGCTAACTAGGACTTTGTTCATTATATCCACTTAACTATCTGATAAAAAACTCTATATAAAAAATTGATAGAGTATAAAAAGATCTATTTAAATTGATCTCCATTATCTTTCTTACTCCCAAAGTTGTCAAATAAATTCTCCTCTAACTAACCAAACATTCAATGAAAACCCTTACTTTTATTAATTGCTTATTAACTATTTATTTGTTTAAACACTACAAACGCCGACAGTAGGGTACTACTTTCATCGTTGCCTAGTAGTTATTGTAGATTATTTATTTAAGTGTGTGTCTAGAAAAAAAGTATGAAAGGGAAAAACTGAATACTACATTTTTATATTAACAAATATTTAATGTTATTACAAAATAATGAGCGAGCATAAGGTTACAACTAAAACCATGAAAAATCAAATGTGCTCAACACGCATTCATAAACAACCAAATGACTAATTGACTGACTAACGAACAAACGAACGAATAAAGCGTTAGAAAAAAGGACTCTTTTTTTTGATACGCCATACAACGACAAAGACACAACAATATATTTTATCTAATTCAGTTCAAATGTAACTTTTAAAGCGTATAGTATGGTGATTTGTTTGTTTATTGTTTCTCTTATTACAAATTATAAAAAAAAAACTACCGGTTAATTATAATAGTGATTTAATTTCGAGTTATTAAGGCAATAAAGTCCTGTGACATGTTATTTAACCGATTATAAATTTCACATAATTTAACGGTTTTTCTTAAATAACTTAAAATTAGCTTTCAAGTTACTAGTGCGTTTAAATGTTTTCAAAAGATGGCTTTAATAGCTCATCGTATGATGTTACGTTCACGTTCTCGTCCTGCTCCTTCGACGCATCAACAATTAGTTTCTAATAAAGTTGGAGTATTACTTGTACCTTCTTTGGCTGACTATTATAATGACACAAATTTAGGTCAACATCAACCCACTAAGCAGAAGGAAACTTCTGCTAATCCAACACAAAATCAAATAGAATTATCTCTAAATGTAGGTATTAATTATGAAAAACATCAATATTTTAAGTAGTAGTACTAAAATTAACATAAAAGAAAGTGATTTTAGCTAGTTCTTACTGTAAAAATTGATTTATGTTTTGTGGTGTCAATGTATTAGCACTTCAAATATTCTATGTTGGAAATAGTAGGCTAACTATCGTAAAACACACTAAAACACACTTATTGCAAAATATATGTTAAGAATAATTTTGTGGCTAAAAGAAAAAAACAGATAAGTCGTTTTTATGCTTTATTACATAATTTATATTCTTGGACTGTAGAGTTCTGTTCTGTTTTTTTTATGACAAATATAGATATTCCATAGACTAGACTATAGAATAGACTATAGACTAGACTATAGACTAGACTATAGACTAGACTATAGACTAGACTATAGACTAGACTATAGACTAGACTATAGACTAGACTATAGACTAGACTATAGACTAGACTATAGACTAGACTATAGACTAGACTATAGACTAGACTATAGACTAGACTATAGACTAGACTATAGACTAGACTATAGACTAGACTATAGACTAGACTATAGACTAGACTTTCCTGTTCAAAACATTTCTTTTTATACATATACTTCATACAAACATACAGCAATTTGTATAAAACGTGCAACAGATTCTCATCTAAAAAACTTTAAAAGCATTTATTTAATTTTAAATTAACAGGTAGTTATTTCATTATAAAAGAAACAGCTTTTTTAATGCTAAATTTAGCAACTGTTTGCCATATGTAACAAATAATCAAAAACATATGTTTGCTAAAAAGCTTGTTTAGCCACTATTTAGTACAACATATGTTAACGGAGAAAGCTTTTGTTTTGTTTTGCACACAAGTTTTAAAAGTACGAAAGCTTTTAAGGAGAGTAAAAAAATCATTCGAAACATTTAGCAATTATATTTAGTCGTTACAGTAGGGTTGAAAAATATAGGGAAAAGTTTGGAAAAAAGGGAAAGAATGGTGGGAGTAAAACTTTGTTTGAATTTGCAAAAATGTGAAAAATTCAATTTGAACAGAAAATGCACTTTTTGGTGTAAATGTACTTTTTAGTGAAATATGTAGTTTAAGCTGAAAAATTTACTTTTTCCCAGAAATATAGATATATAATCAAAGGTAATACAAAATGCCTATATAAAGGTGATTACGTAATTTTCTTCAAATATTTGATAGGTGTGAACGATAATATAGTAAAATTGTTTCTTTTACAACCATCACTTCTTAAAATTACAAATAAATGAAATATTTTGAATGACATATGAATATCCGCAAAAGATTTTATAATACTCAATAGTGACACTTTAGATCCTATTTTGTCTCTAGATTTGCCATTAAGTCTACCATTTGAACTAGAATATCTTTATATCCGTATGTGCGTCTATGTAAACCTTTTAATTTATTTTTAATTTTAATGAATTTTGGTCCTTTTTATATTAACAAAGATGAACTATATTTAAAAGGTTAAAATCGGTTCAGTATTTCATCTTAGTTTCATAACAATTTCTTCCAACATCACGGATTTGATCGACTTATTGGTTTTGCATGGAAAATGTGCGTAGTAAACCTAAAATAATCAATTAATATCTTTTTGAATACGGGGGTTAATTCTTAAACCTTTAATCCATTTCCAACTTTGTTTTCACTGTCACGAATTTTATATATTTTAAAAACCAGAATAGTTTTTGTCTTGTATTAATGTAAATTTGCGTGAGAATTAGCAATCTCTGTTACAAAGTAAATGAATAAAAAATCAAAGAGAGTTCACGTCCTGCTCATAAATTCTCACCCACACTTTAACAAAAAGTTATTGTTTATTTTCACATTACACACGTTGTACGGTACTAAAATGTGAGAAAAACATATGAAATACGAGAAAACGAAGAACATAAAAATAAAAGAGAAAAGTAAAAGTACTAAAACAGTAGCAAAAACAACAACAACAATAACAGTAAAACTAACAGCAGCTAAATGGTGGTGCTGCTACTGCTGTTTATATGAATGTTGTAATAGGACTAAAAAGGTATAGCGTGCCATTTTTATTTTGTGCCGTTTTTACTGCAATTCTTTTTGCTGTTTTTTTTTTTTTTGTAGGATTTTTTTTTACACTTCGGCACACGGAAACACGACATGTCCCAGAACGTCCATGTACATTGTATACATTAGTTGGTTGTAGGTTGTTTTTATTATTATTGTTGTTGTTATTGTAAGCAATATGTGCTAATATGTTTGAGTGTGTGTGTGTTGTAAATATTTTTGCTGGTTTTTCTTATTTTTGCTGAGAGAAGAAGAATTAAAATGAAAAAAAAGGTACAAGTATGTTGGCAGCAAGGTTTTTTGTTGTTGTCTTTGTTGCTGTTGTAGTTGAAATCTAAAAAGCAGGACAAAATGTTAAAATCGTTTCCACATTTGGCCAGTCAGTCGTGTTTTTGTTGTTCGTGCTTGTCGTCGTTGTGTTGTAAGCTGGAACTAAAATTAATAAAATTTTTTAATTCTTTTTAAATTATTTTTTTTACAAATTAAAGTTTTTACTTAAAGCCTATTTAAAACAAAATGAAAGAAAAAATATATAAAAAAATAATATAAAATTGTTGTTGTATATAACAAGTATATGTGTGTGTTAGTGTGACAAAATTCAAAGTAAAAAAAATGTTAAGAAAAATTTATAACGAATGCAATTTAAGGCAAATAAAATAAATATTCTTTGGGCTGTTACAATTAAAGTCCTAGATTGTGTTTCATTTTATATCATTTTTACTGCCACTAAGACGTATGAGTGTTAAACAATGTCAGTGGCAAATAAATCACTTATACGCCGTGTGTGTTATATTATTTTCAAGGAGATTTGAGAAAAAGCTTTTGCTTGTATTAAATTATTAATAAAATTGCTCTAAGGAAATTAATAATAATCATAATGAAAAAAAAAACCTATAAAGAAAAAATAACTATAATTATACTAAAACGAGCTGCATATAATATAAATCTGAATGTAAATAAAATCACACCCTTTTAATGGTCGCATACATCACTTTAAGAAATACAAAAAATATTAAAAAATAATAAATAAAATAAAAAGGTGCAAATGTTTTTCAACTAATCGTGATAAAAATACTACATATTTAAAACAATTTTATTTGTTTATATATTTTCAAAAAGTGTCTAAAAAGTAATATAATATTGTAGTAAAAATAAACAGTGAAATGGCAAATTAAATTTAACATATAAAAAATATGAATATTTTATATTAATAAAATATAAGTATGCAAACCTTAATGTTTTCCTTTTACACATTATTTATAGTTCATTAGTTTTCTTTTGTACTTTGATTATAATTTTGTTTTTACTACCTACAACGATTTATTTTTCTCTTTTTTACACCTGCATATGAAAGTATATTTTTTTGCGAAAATCGTTTGAATATATTACATATTTACTAAACGAGGGTTGTTGGTAAAGTTTAAGGCATTAGAGTTGTCAGATATTAAAATTTAAGAAACATATTTACGATATAATTGAGTTTTTATATTTTTTTATTGCTGAAAACACGATTTTTATTGATTGAAATTCAACATGATATTTAAAATTTCACTTACCTTCAAAATTAAGTGAAGTCTTGAAACTTTCTTCTAATTCAACAGTTTTATAAAATTATAGTGCTTCACCACGAAAAGCAACAAATGCGGAACTGAACTAGAACTGAACTAGAACTGAACTAGAACTGAACTAGAACTGAACTAGAACTGAACTAGAACTGAACTAGAACTGAACTAGAACTGAACTAGAACTGAACTAGAACTGAACTAGAACTGAACTAGAACTGAACTAGAACTGAACTAGAACTGAACTAGAACTGAACTAGAACTGAACTAGAACTGAACTAGAACTGAACTAGAACTGAACTAGAACTGAACTAGAACTGAACTAGAACTGAACTAGAACTGAACTAGAGCTGAACTAGAACTGAACTAGAACTGAACTAGAACTAAACTAGAACTGAACTAGAACTGAACTAGAACTGAACTAGAACTGAACTAGAACTGAACTAGAACTGAACTAGAACTGAACTAGAACTGAACTAGAACTGAACTAGAACTGAACTAGAACTGAACTAGAACTGAACTAGAACTGGTTTAGAACTGAACTAGAATTTCTCTTAAGCTCGAAGAAGTTTAGTTGAAATTGCACTAACCGGTTAAAAATTTTAGATTTATCCACTATTTGTCCACTTCCAACCCCGGCCATTGTTGTTCCTTGAATTTATAATTTAACATCTAAATTCATCAACTACTTCAATGTTGTTGTGGAAAGTTTCAATCAAATTAAACGAGATCGTTTAAAAATTATATTCGAAATGACTTTTGCGTTTAACCTCTTAAAAAATACATTACATTAACACACATTTCAAAATATTTACGTATATATGTAAATATATGTATGAATTTACAAAACCTACAAATGTATAAAAATTTTATTGTTAATTGTCTCATATAGCCTTGAATGGGAGTGAGCAAATGTGTGTTGTTTTGTAGATGAATGGCAACATTCACAAGAAATCAAATAAATCAGCGTAATGTTAACAACATGTTTGTATGTAAAACAATAACAGCAGCAATATTAACTGTGCTCAAAACAATAACAATAAAAATTACATACAAATGACAACAAAAATAATATTCACATATAAAAAGAACAACAACAAATTGCATGAGCAAACAACTACAACTACCATTACAAGCTAATAACAACAACCATAACAATAACAACAGCAATAACAAATACACAAAAAGCTACAATAATTGTGATTGATGAACTACTCAAACATGTAAAAACACACTTTCACATACAAACACACATGTTTCATTAAATGAGAGATGTATGTATGTATTCATGTCTATGTATATGTGCAAGAGTGAAATATATGTATGTTTGAGTATTAGGAAAATAATGAAAAAATAACAACAACAACAACAACAATAGCAACAAAAGTTTAGTGTTTACTTTAATTCCTTGGTTTAATTTGAATCGAGAGTCATATAGTAAAAAGCTACAAATAACAACAACAACAATGTTATTACCTTTTTATGTGCAAAAATTAAAGCAAATTGCAAATGCATGTTTTCTTTTAGAAGGTATTAGTGTAAATTAACATCCTTACATTTATACAAATATTTATGTATGAAGGATTTTATTGATTACTACAATTATAATGCCCACTTGTGTTGGCTTCCGTTACCAGCCTTTGTTAATAAAATAATTTGAAAATTCAATGCCTTTTAAAAAGCTTTTTAATCTAAAAGTACTTGTAAATATTTGATCTAAACTTAAGCCTTATTATCTTGTATAATCATAATTTCTATCTTTTTTTTTAATTTTTTAGTCTTTTTTCGTTAAATTTTTTTAATTTACAGACTTTTTTGCTGTAATTTTAGTTTAATTTCAGCTTGTTTGTGTGTGTGTGTTTTCTGTTCATACTTTTGGTAAATACATTCCTCATCTATTTTAATCTGAAATTGTATTTAGATACGGTCAAGGCTGTTGTATATTTTTGGTTAGATTTTTGAATAACCAGATGTTGTTCGTGTTTTTTTTTTTATTTTTCAATTTTTTCCCATCTTCTATTATTTTGCAACAATGCTAAATGCGAGTCAAGTAAATAGATTTTGAAATATATTAAAAACTATAACCGCTTACAAACACTCGAGAATACAGACGCAAACAAACACATTTAATATCTAACAAATTTAATATATATTTATCTTTTCATAACCCTGCTTAAATGCCAGTTATTTTACACTCTAGTAACTGGAGTGTAGTATAGCATAAATGCAAATACAGTGAAGATTAAAATAAAAGCAATTAGTTCTAGTTCAGTTCTAGGTCAGTCATACTTCAGTTCTAGTTCATTTCTAGTTCAGTTCTAGTTCAGTTCTAGTTCAGTTCTAGTTCAGTTCTAGTTCAGTTCTAGTTCAGTTCTAGTTCAGTTCTAGTTCAGTACTAGTTCAGTTCTATTTCAGTTTTAGTTCAGTTCTAGTTCAGTTCTAGTTCAGTTCTAGTTCAGTTCTAGTTCAGTTCTAGTTCAGTTCTAGTTCAGTTCTAGTTCAGTTCTAGTTCAGATCCAATTCAGTTCGAGTTCCATTTATATCAAATGAAAGCTATTAATATTTCACACAAAAGTATGTCCAATTTCAATACTTTGCTATAATTCTTAACCAAACTGTATATTTGCGGCAAAAATAGAAAACAACCAGAGAAAAGTCCAAAAATAACTGTTTATATGAAAGATTGTATAAACATTTATTTATGTATGTATGTGTGTAGATGTGTACTTCTCACTCTCTTTTGGTGTTAGGAAATTCTGGTAAAACGGTCATAAATATTTAAAAAACCCCCAAAAGCAGCCAATGAAGCATGTTCTGAAACGTGCTCTGTTTGCATATAAAAGCATACAGAATAACACATGTGTGATTTTGTGTTGTTTGAAAATGCAACTGCATGATGCAGCAAGTAGGCAAGAAAAATACACAGCACATACATACATATATACCAACAACGATGATTATTATTATTTTAATACTTACATACACATACTTTTAACACTCACTCAAACATATTTGTATTTGTAATATTTGAGAAGTGAAGAGCAGTGAAAGAATATATTTTGTAGCAAATATCGTTTCATATTAAAATAAAAAATTCAACAAGAAATATAAAATAATAATAAAAACGGAAAGAAGACCCAAATTTAACGAGTACTTTAGATTTCAGTAAAAATGTGTTATTTGTTTTTTTATTTATAAACATTTAAGATGGTAGTTGGTAGCACAGATCAGATCATTTAATTTAACCTACAGTATAAAACCCAGGCTGTAGGATTGTTGGTTTGTATGTGGTATTTTTTATATTGCACAAACAAACAAACATGTTTCAATATAATTTTAAATCTATATTCCTCTACACGTACCACATACTCACGTCTATTTCAATTGAGGACATAAAAATTTTTCTCGAATTTCTTGTTTAGATGTGCTCGAAATTCCATGTACGACAAGTACAAGTCATTTTCTGTTTTATTTTCTCTTTTTTTGTTTGGTTTTTTTGTATAGAATTTAAACAAGCTCAATTTAAAAATCATGGCAATTTGTGCCATGTCGAGGTAGTAAACCGTTGTTGTTGTTTGTGTTCAAATGTTTATACGCAAAATAATTAATTAAATTACCAAGTCAAAGCACCAGTATTTGGGCCAACTCATGTACACATACAAATTTAAAGATTAACATTTACACGCACTTGCAATACAAATAAACATACAAATCACATATTTCCTTCAAGAGTGTACCAACTCAAAATATGTTATTTTATTTCATAATGTTAATGTTGTTTGTTTGTCGTTGTGTCTAATTAATGTTGACAGAAGAAATTCATATTATTCCAAGACTTAGGACTTATT
The DNA here is from genome assembly GCF_022045245.1 of Lucilia cuprina. Taxonomy (NCBI): domain Eukaryota; kingdom Metazoa; phylum Arthropoda; class Insecta; order Diptera; family Calliphoridae; genus Lucilia; species Lucilia cuprina. The sequence continues at coordinate 69,671,893 of NC_060950.1, read as the reverse complement.
TCTACTAATCACCTTTATTTTGAGTTATCACTTTATTGAGGCAAATGAAAAATATGTTTAAATTGTGTAAGAACATGTTATTGGGGGTAATGTACAAAATAAAAATTGGCTTAATGCTGCTGCCTTATTTTATTTTCATTATATGGATAATTTAAAATATAAAAAAAATGATTAAAATATTTCATTTGTTTAGAAAATCTAAAGATTTAATTGGAGCTTTAAAGTTTGTAGTTTAATTTTAAAATAGCTGTACATTTAAAAAGAACTTTAAACATGTCTTTACTCTTCATGGATATTATACAAAATTACTTCACATTTTTGTAACAAAGATGGTATGAGTGATAAATTGTGAAATTTCGCACGTATACGTCCTGTAGGCTAAAGTGAATCAAATAATAAAAAAGATAATTCATTCTTAAATAGAACTATAACTGAACTTGTACTGAACTAGAACTGAACTAGAACTGAACTAGAACTGAACTAGAACTGAACTAGAACTGAACTAGAACTGAACTAGAACTGTACTAGAACTGAACTAGAACTGAACTAGAACTGAACTAGAACTGAACTAGAACTGAACTAGAACTTAACTAGAACTGAACTAGAACTGAACTAGAACTGAACTAGAACTGAACTAGAACTGAACTAGAACTGAACTAGAACTGAACTAGAACTGAACTAGAACTGAACTAGAACTGAACTAGAACTGAACTAGAACTGAACTAGAACTGAACTAGAACTGAACTAGAACTGAACTAGAACTGAACTAGAACTGAACTAGAACTGAACTAGAACTGAACTAGAACTGAACTAGAACTGAACTAGAACTGAACTAGAACTGAACTAGAACTGAACTAGAACTGAACTAGAACTGAACTAGAACTGAACTAGAACTGAACTAGAACTGAACTAGAACTGAACTAGAACTGAACTAGAACTGAACTAGAACTGAACTAGAACTGAACTAGAACTGAACTAGAACTGAACTAGAACTGAACTAGAACTGAACTAGAACTGAACTAGAACTGAACCAGAACTGAACTAGAACTGAACAAGAACTGAACTAGAACTGAACTAGAACTGAACTAGAACTGAACTAGAACTGAACTAGAACTGAACTAGAACTGAACTAGAACTGAACTAGAACTGAACTAGAACTGAACTAGAACTGAACTAGAACTGAACTAGAACTGAACTAGAACTGAAACTAGAACTGAACTAGAATTGAACTAGAACTGAACTAGAACTGAACTAGAACTGAACTAGAACTGAACTAGAACTGAACTAGAACTGAACTAGAACTGAACTAGAACTGAACTAGAACTGAACTAGAACTGAACTAGAACTGAACTAGAACTGAACTAGAACTGAACTAGAACTGAACTAGAACTGAACTAGAACTGTACTAGAACTGAACTAGAACTGAACTAGAACTGAACTAGAACTGAACTAGAACTGAACTAGAACTGAACTAGAACTGAACTAGAACTGAACTAGAACTGAACTAGAACTGAACTAGAACTGAACTAGAACTGAACTAGAACTGAACTAGAACTGAACAAGAACTGAACTAGAACTGAACTAGAACTGAACTAGAACTGAACTAGAACTGAACTAGAACTGAACTAGAACTGAACTAGAACTGAACTAGAACTGAACTAGAACTGAACTAGAACTGAACTAGAACTGAACTAGAACTGAACTAGAACTGAACTAGTACTGAACTAGAACTGAACTAGAACTGAACTAGAACTGAACTAGAACTGAACTAGAACTGAACTAGAACTGAACTAGAACTGAACTAGAACAGAACTAGAACTGAACTAGTTCAGAACTGAACTAGAATTGAACTAGAACTGAACTAGAACTGAACTAGAACTGAACTAGAACTGAACTAGAACTGAACTAGAACTGAACTAGAACTGAACTAGAACTGAACTAGAACTGAACTAGAACTTAACTAGAACTGAACTAGAACTGAACTAGAACTGAACTAGAACTGAACTAGAACTGAACTAGAACTGAACTAGAACTGAACTAGAACTGAACTAGAACTGAACTGGTACTGAACAGGAACTGAACTTAACTGACCTAAACCGCTAAATCAACTTCTCTATCAGATAATACGTATAGAATAAGAATGAATGTTTCAACATAATTTCCACAAGAGATATATATTATAAAATGTCTTTAACATAAAAGTAAATGTCAGTAAAACATTATCCCATAGTCAACAACTTTTTAATTAACACTTAAATCTTATATTCAATTTGTTTACATAACTACAGCATAAACCCTTTTTTTGGTCAAATTCTTAGTTCTTATAATAAATTTCATTTTTATTACTTGCAAACATAGTTTAGGACCTTTTTCAATTACTAAGCTTGTTAAAAAACAGAAAAAAATACTTTGAAATATTATTCATATTTTTTTTTAATTTATTCTTATAACAAAACTGTACACACAAGTTTACAGTTGCGTGTCACAGTCATACAAAATTAGTAAATTGTGGAGGAGGCATTGTATACATTAGTGCAAAAAGGTCAAAAATATTTAAATTATAGGGATTTAGTTGCAAATAGTATGTTGTTGAAAAAAATTTAACTTTTTTACAGTTAGTAAATTTAAGATTTTATTTAATTTTTTTACATAAAACTAATTTTATTTTATAGAGTTGTGATAATTTAAATAAATTGTTTTTGAATTTATTATAATATTTTCATATTTATGCAGTTATTTCATTATAAAGATAAAATCAGGGCAAAACAACAAGTCGATTATGAACTGAACAAAAAAAAAAAGATAGACAAGACTAACCTGGACTATAGACTAGACTATGGACAAGTCTAGTAATTTTGTATATACTAGACTATATAATATAGACTAGACTATAGACTAGACTAGACTATAGACTATAGACTAGACTATAGACTAGACTATAGACTAGAATATAGACTAGACTATAGACTAGACTATAGACTAGACTATAGACTAGACTATAGACTAGACTATAGACTAGACTATAGACTAGACTATAGACTAGACTATAGACTAGACTATAGACTAGACTATAGACTAGACTATAGACTAGACTATAGACTAGACTATAGACTAGACTATAGACTAGACTATAGACTAGACTATAGACTAGACTATAGACTAGACTATAGACTAGACTATAGACTAGACTATAGACTAGACTATAGACTAGACTATAGACTAGACTATAGACTAGACTATAGACTAGACTATAGACTAGACTAGACTATAGACTAGACTATAGACTAGACTATAGACTAGACTATAGACTAGACTATAGACTAGACTATAGACTAGACTATAGACTAGACTATAGACTAGACTATAGACTAGACTATAGACTAGACTATAGACTAGACTATAGACTAGACTATAGACTAGACTATAGACTAGACTATAGACTAGACTATAGACTAGACTATAGACTAGACTATAGACTAGACTATAGACTAGACTATAGACTAGACTATAGACTAGACTATAGACTAGACTATAGACTAGACTATAGACTAGACTATAGACTAGACTATAGACTAGACTATAGACTAGACTATAGACTAGACTATAGACTAGACTATAGACTAGACTATAGACTAGACTATAGACTAGATATAGACTAGACTATAGACTAGACTATAGACTAGACTATAGGCTAGACTATAGACTAGACTATAGACTAGACTATAGACTAGACTATAGACTAGACTATAGACTAGACTATAGACTAGACTATAGACTAGACTATAGACTAGACTATAGACTAGACTATAGACTAGACTATAGACTAGACTATAGACTAGACTATAGACTAGACTATAGACTAGACTATAGACTAGACTATAGACTAGACTATAGACTAGACTATAGACTAGACTATAGACTAGACTATAGACTAGACTATAGACTAGACTATAGACTAGACTATAGACTAGACTATAGACTAGACTATAGACTAGACTATAGACTAGACTATAGACTAGACTATAGACTAGACTATAGACTAGACTATAGACTAGACTATAGACTAGACTATAGACTAGACTATAGACTAGACTATAGACTAGACTATAGACTAGACTATAGACTAGACTATAGACTAGACTATAGACTAGACTATAGACTAGACTATAGACTAGACTATAGACTAGACTATAGACTAGACTATAGACTAGACTATAGACTAGACTATAGACTAGACTATAGACTAGACTACAAACTAGACTACAGACTAGACTATAGACTAGACTATAGACTAGACTACAGACTAGACTACAGACTAGACTACAGACTAGACTACAGACTAGACTACAGACTAGACTATAGACTAGACTATAGACTAGACTATAGACTAGACTATAGACTGGACTATAGACTAGACTATAGACTAGACTATAGACTAGACTAAAGACTAGATCATAGACTAGATAATAGACTAGACTATAGACTATAAACTAGTCTATATACTAGACTATAGAATAATCAATTTTAAGTATCAATTTTTCTGTATCTACTAACCCATTGTGAAAAATTCCTAAATGTATAAAAACCTCTATATTTAAATACCTTATTTTGTAGATTCCAAAAAATCGATAACTCCTTAATTATAGATAAAATTACCAGAACATGCAATTTTATTTTGCATTGAAATCTCCATAACAAGAGTAAATATTTATTTTTAACATTTACAACCCATAATTTGCTAATTTGTTGCACGCTACTGTTTGTCACACACGGGAATGTCTTGCTATTGCTGGCCTAAGACTTTATACTACAGGTTTTTGGATTCATATTTTATGAATATTTCCATCATCAGCTTTAAGCTTTATGTCTTTGGCACTAAAATGTAAGAAAGAAATAACACAAAAAAAGAAAATATTAAGGTCTAAAAGTGAAGTGGGTGCTTTTAGTTGTCTTAGTTTTTTTTCTACAGCGTTTTTGTTTGCGTAGGCTTAAATGTTTATTTACCACTCTCCACTTCGAAAGGGTCTTGTTCATTTGCATTTTTGTGGACTTTTATATTATTTACGAGCAAACATATGAGTTAGATACATACATATGTATAGTTATATATGAATGTAAATAAGTATGTACATTGTACCACGTATGAGTATAGTATTTTTATATAGAAAGTATGCTGGAGATGACCAAACACATAAAGCCTTACATTTCGATTTTCAGAAGAACAATGATATAGAAAATTTTAAAGTTTATTCCTCTTTATAATGTCAAATCTATGTGAAAATATAAAAAAGTAGTATTTCTACTACTATTTCAAATATAATGGAGCTGGGTTAATATTAAGTAACTTTTTTATTTTAAATAAATTTTATAAAAAATTATCATAATTCACTACTTTTTACATGAAGAAGTAGTAACTAATTTAGTACTTCTTGATTATTATAAAAAAATATTTTATTTCTTACGAGTTTAAATAATCCAAAATCGTACTTCTACAAAAAGTAGTATTTCTACTACTATTTTATAAACCAAAAAATAAAGTTAAATTCAGTAACACTTTTTCTTATTTATAGTTTACTACTTTTTTTTAAAAAAGTAGTAGCTAACTTAGTACTTTTTTATAAAAAATTAAAAAAATACCATTTTATAAAGTTTGCACTAACAAAAATCATAATTAATAATAAAACTTAGTATTTTTTGACTTTTTTATAAAAAAGTAGTATTTTAACTACTAATTTACATTGCAAGTTAATGTCAATTTTGATACTATTTTTTCGTTTAAAATAAATTGTATGACCAATTTTTTTCATAATTAATACATTTTTCTCAAAGAGTAGTAGATTATTTACAACTTCCGTAATTTATTTGCATTACAAACCTTAACTCAAACGTCATAATACCGCCTGGCCTGTGAAGTGATGTTAGTTTATATTATTATTTCTTTCACATAAGGAGAATAATTAAAAATCTGTTCATTGTTTACTCACCTACAACGGGTTTTGTAGATCTACCCCTTTGGTGACTTTATGGGGGGTTTCTATCTGTCATATGAGTGTTTTCTTCTGCTCTTTACTATAATTGAGGCACAAAGAGAGTGACAGTGCATAATTTATAAAAAAAAAGTTTTAGACAGATTAAATGGAAACCAACAATGGATAGCTGGTATATAGTTATGACAACAACTATAACTATAAAAACTATAATAGTTATGTATGGAATTCATTTTATAACATATAGGATACATACATACATGTGTATGTATTTACATTAAATGTAACTAAACTTTATGTACATGTGTGCACATTTATTTTAAATATTTATTTATTTATCTTTGAACAAACATTGTGTGTGTGTGTCAGTAAATGACATTAAAATGCTTTTTTTGTGTAAAATATTTATAACAACAACAGGCTTTTACTTTTAGCCCCAAACAATTGTATAAATTTGAAATTGAACTTTGTTTTGTATAAATGTTACTACTACTTGTAGGTTCAACCCTGGAGATTTTTTTGACAAATTAAGTGCACAAGTAGTAATATTTGTTAGAAATCATAACAAATTTATTTCATGCCCAATACCAAAAACTACAAGTTTATAATCTGTAAATGGCCAAAATGTCATTTGATAAGTTGTCAGGGGCATTTTGTTATTTTTGTTTTGTGAGTGCTTGAATATTTTATTAATTTGTCATGTAGATTGCGGTGTCATCATAAAGTTTAGTTTTAATTTAACAACAATTTTAGTTTAAATGTACTATAATCTTTGTTGGAATAATAATAATTTAATTTTTTTACAATTTACTACTTTTTACTGAAAAGTAGTTGCTAGTATAGAAAAAATATATTTATTTAAAGTGCGAATTATCGCAAACTGTTACCTATATTGAAATTTATATATTTCCAGACTTTTTTTGAAAAAGTAGTATATTTACTACTATTTTAATTTGTTACATTTAATCATATTTTCATTAAATAGTAATATTTAATCATTGTTTTATATTTTAAAAATCTTATTCTACACGAAAAATTAATAAATTCCATAGTTTTGGAAAAAGTAGTATTTCTACTACTATTTTAAGATCAAGAACTAAAGTTATATTTATTAACATGTTTTCATTCTAAATAAATCGCCATCAAAAATGTTCATAATTTACTACTTTTTAGTAAAAAGTAGTAGCTAATTTAGTACTTTTCGAAAAAATATATAGAAAAAATACTACTTATTAAAACTTTAAACTTCAAAATATTATTATCAATTCCAAAATTTATAAATTTTCCTACTTTTTTTAAAAAGTAGTATTTCTACTACTATTTTAAAATCAAGAACTAAAGTTATATTTACTAACTCGTTTTTATTCTAAATAAATCGCCATCAAAAATGTTCATAATTTACTACTTTTTACTAAAAAGTAGTAGGTAATTTAGTACTTTGCGAAAAAATATATAGAAAAAATACTACTTATTAAAACTTTAAACTTCAAAATATTATTATCAATTCCAAAACTTATAAATTTTCCTACTTTTTTTAAAAAGTAGTATTTCTACTACTATTTAAAAATCGAGAACTAAAGTTATATTTACTAACTCGTTTTTATTCTAAATAAATCGCCATCAAAAATGTTTATAATTTACTACTTTTTACTAAAAAGTAGTAGCTAATTTAGTACTTTTCGGTAAATATGTAGAAAAAAACACGATTTTCTTAAACTTTTAATTACCAATTATCATTACTAAATCGAATGAAATTCCATACTTTTTTCAAAAAGTAGTATTTCTACTACTATTTTAAAAACTAAATTTAAAGTTGGAATTACCAACAATATTGCATTTTAAAAAAAATTGTCATCCAAAAATTTTCATAATTTACTACTTTTTACTAAAAAGTAGTAGCTTATTTAGTACTTTTTCGATAAAAATATAGAAAAAATATGAATTCTTTAAGATTTAAATTACCAAAAATTATTATCTATTCCACAACTAAAAAATTTCCCTACTATTTTTAAAAAGTAGTATTTCTACTACTATTTTAAAATCAAGAACAAAAGATATATTCACTAACAACTTTTCATTTTAAATAAATCGCCACCAAAAATGTCTATAATTTACTACTTTTTACTAAAATTACAAATAATCATTATCCATACTAAACGAATTATATTCAATACTTTTTTCAAAAAGTAGTATTTTTACTACTATTTTAAAAACGAAATTTATAGTTATATTTAATAACAATATTCCATTTTAAATACATTTTTATCAACAATTTTTATAATTTAGTACTTTTTACTAAAAAGTAGTAGCTAATTTAGTACTTTTCGGTAATATGTAGAAAAAAATACGATTTTTTAAACTTTGAATTGCCAATAATCATTATCCATACTAAAATGTATGTAATTCCATACTTTTTTCAAAAAGTAGTATTTCTACTACTATTTTAAAAACAAATTTTATAGTAATATTTACTAACAATATTTAATTGTAAATACATTTCTATGAAAAATTTTTATAATTTACTACTTTTTACTAAAAAGTAGTAGCTAATTTAATACTTTTTGGTAAAAATTTAGAAAAAATATGATTTCTTTTAAGTTTAAATTACCAAAAATCATTATCAATTATAAAATTTATTAATTTTCCTACATTTTTAAAAAGTAGTATTTCTACTACTATTTTAAATTTAAAAAAAAAAACAATATTTTTAGAGTACTTTTTCATTTTAAACAAATTGTCTTAGAGATTTAAAATAAATTAAATACTACTTTTGTGTTCACTAGAAGTCGCTTAAGTACAAAATTTCTGAGAATGGAAAGTTTTTCTGTATGCATAAGGATCTGTTTGAAATCTTGTACAATTAATATGTTTAACATTTTTTAAAGATATTTTTACAAAACTTTGCAATATGTATTAAACGTTTTATTTATAACTTGTTAAGTAATTTGCTCTTTTTTTAAAAATAAATCTTTTTTACAGCTTTTAACTTTATACCTAAACGAAAAATAAAAACCTAAAACACTTTTTTTATAGCATAATTAGTTTAGTTTATAAGATTAATTTATATAAAATTTTGTAGCATTTTGTTAATTAAATGCTAAAATCTAATAACAACAACAATAACTATTTAGTTAACGAAAATTTAAAAAGAGACAAATATTAAATGTAAACCTTATTTTTTGAGTTTATTTTTGTTTTCTTGTTATATACTGGATATAACATTTATTTTATGCGAATGTTGTTGATATTTTAGAGGAATTATTATGTAACTATCGATTTATATATTTGTAACTAGAAAATAAAAAAAAAACATAGAGGGGCAAGAAAGTATATACAGTTGTGTTGTGCTGGTAGAATTTTTTTTCATTACATTTCAATTTAGTTTAGTTAGTTTTTTTATTCTTCCTTTTAAAGGCGAAAACTATAACAGTTTTAGTACAAAAAATACACAGAGTGCAGTTTAGTAAAGAAAAAATAAAAAAAGAAAAACATGTTATACTAATAGATATTTGTTTATGTTTAAGATACATGTAATAGCAACGTCATATCGAACTCATCAGCTAACGTAGAAATCAACCAACCATTAAAAAAATACATTTATCTATAAATCCCACTCCTTACATAGCTCGGCTTCACTTCTTTTCTTTTGGTTTCAAACAAAAATAGTAAAATAAGAAGAAAAGAAATTATAACATTTTATGTGTCATAACAACAATATTAACTTTAATTAAGCAGTAATTGAAATATAACTAAATTTTAGAGCAAATTATAAATGTTAATTAAATAATTTAGTTTAAAATTACAAAAAAAAAACGTTATTAAATGTTAGTTAAGCTTAAACATTTATAGTTTGTTGTATATCATATGCTGTTAACAAGATCTAGTAAAATTTTACAACAAAACCTTAGACCATGTGACCAGACCTTTACAGGTCTTCCTATATATGCTGTTTCTTTAACTCACACTTTCATCCTAACTCTCCATAACACATAATCTCTTAAACCAGCTAAAGCTTAATTAAAAATTCGTAACACTTAAGCATTAACATCAATTCAAAACCCAAATGAGATTATGTGTAATATTTAAAATAACTTTAAATGTTCGTTATCATACTCTCCAAAAAAAAAAATAAAAATAAAAATTACAAAATAAAAAACTTTAAAATATAAACATCAAATTATATTAAAAAAATCTAAATGTTATTTAGAAAATTTCTTAATGTGAACGTGTATTAAACATTCTTAGGTAAATTATATAGTAAGAAATTAAACCATTTTTATAATAATTTATTATCAAAAATTTTTTAAGTAGTCTTTTTTTTAGTTAGTTTTTTAACTTATTTAACATATAATGTAAATTAAAAAATTTTAAGTAAATTTACACAATCATTAATTCCCCTAAAACCATACTGGCTGTATTATAGAAACAAAAAACTAGAGATCTTTTTAGATTAAAAAAAATCCCTTTCAGTATGCACTTAACTTTTTAGAGAGTTTATTTTTGTAAGCAGCACTTTATACTCTTTTAGTTGTGATCTTTTAAACTCAAATCCAAACAAAAAAAAAATCAGTTTTAATTAACAAACAAACATCCCGTGTTTGGCATACAAAATTGTACATGTCATTTCACAACAACAACAGCAACATTTAACTGAACTACCAAATTCTGAAATTTAAGACCATTTTTCTTCTCTCGCTCTCTATAACTCTCTCTCACTCTTTAGTTCTGTCTGCTAATAAAATCAAATATAAAAAAATCAAAAAAAAAATCTAATCCTTAGTCTCTAGACCACAAACACTTGCTCCTAGTAACTTCCAGCTTTTTGTGAGAAAGTTTTAAAACTTACTCTAAGCTTTAACAAATTGTAGACTTCTCTCTAAGAAAAAAACCCTTAAAAAACAACAACAAATTTTACACTTAGCAAAAGTAACTATTTTTTAAAGCAAACACTATAACTACTTAGCCGGGTAACTCAAACTTAAGTTAGCTTTATATTTTACACTCACACACTCTACAAATTTATAAACAAACCAAAAAAAAAAAGAAAACAAAAAAAATAAACAACTAACTTAAACACAATGTATGCGGCAGCGGGCGGTGCTTCGTTGGCCTCGCGTCAGGCCCGACAACGTCAGCGCCAGCAAAAGAAAACTCAACAACTTCAAGCGAAACTACATCCACCGAAGGCAGCGGGTATTGTCCTAGCCGAACATGGCGCTTCCACGCCCACACGACATTCACGCCAATTCCACCAATTACCCAATAATTACTTACGTACACCGCAGGCTCAGGCACGCAAGCTTAGTGCCAGTTATACGGCTCAATCCAAGCTTTTACTGCCAATCGATGAGGGCGACACACAATCGGTGCTGCACATGCAAATGCATTCACATGCTCATGGCCATTATACGGGGCATCCGGGTCATAGTCATCATGCCCATAGTCATGCTCATCAACAGGGCCATCAGCATATGGGCTCCTATACACCCGACGCCCAGCACACGCATCATCATCAGCATGGACGCGTATCGCCTAGATTGGTGCATCGTCATTCGGGCAGCAGTGGCACTAGCTTCCATTATACACACTTGCCGAAATCGGCCACCGCTACGCTGCCGCTGGTTTCGCAAGTTGAGGCCACACCACCGACGTCGCCAGAGGGCGTGGCCGTCGCCGGCGACCACTTAACAGGCGACACCCCACCTACGATGACTGGACAGGAGGAGGCCAGCACAACAATGGCTTTACCTTGCCACGACTCTATTATAGTGACGCCGGCCACGCCCATGGCTTCGCCTGGTCATGTGGCCAAACCACGCGATGAACTTTCCGAAGCTGCAGCGGAAAAACAACCCCTAACCGCCGCCATTGATTCGTGCGATGACGACGAACACATGCAGCCACCCACCGGTCCTCTCGAACGCAAATGCAGTGTCTATCGCATGCGTCGTAGTGATGCTTTTGAATTGGATGCTGCTGCCGCCTCTGCCGTTAGTGGCGTTAAGCGTCAATTCAAAGAGCTACAATTCAATCAGCAACATCAACAATATGAACCCTTACTCACCGATGATCCTCATATTATGTTTCGGGGTGGTCGTAAGGTTCAATTATGCGCCTACTGCGAAGAAGGTATTTGCGTCTGCGAACATATTGAGGTAATTAAGAACAACAACAAGTTTAACTACAACCACGTTCGCAAAAAAAAAAAAAACAAAAAAAAATATATGAACACAAAGCGTCGTAAGAATTTTTAACAGGCTGGCCCTCTCTTTCTATCTGTACTAATTGCTCTCTTTATATACACAATTATTCTCTTTGTGTACTTATTTGCTAATTAATTGTATTAAAATTGTTTAACGCAATACTCAAAAAAAAAAAAAAAAATTCACATGGTGTTGACACAGGCATGAAAAATTTAGTACTTTTGGTTAATAGATTAGTCAACGTGCTAGTCCATAGGCCTATATATTAGAACATAGATTAGTCAATAGAGTAGTTAATAGACTGGTATAAATGCTAGATTAAAGCCACATAAACTAGTCAATACATATTCTAGTCCCTAGACAAGGAAGTAGTCTAGTCTATTCCACAGTCTAGTTCATAGGCTAGTGCATAGACTAGTGCATAGTCTAGTCCATAGACTAGTGCATAAACTAGTCCATAGGCTAGTGCATAGACTATTCCATAGTCTAGTTCATAGACTACCCCATGGACTAATCCATAGACTAGTCCATAGACTATTGCATAGACTATTCCACTGACTATTCCATAATCTAGTCTGTAGTTTAGTCCTTAAACTAGTTCATAGACTAGTGTAAACACTGGTACATATGCTAGTCTCCAGACTAGTCCCTTAACTACTCCATAGTCTATTTCTTATACTAGCCCATAGACCAGTGCATAGACTAGTTCATAAACTTAATCATAAACTAGTCGATATACTAGGACATAGACTACTCCATAGACTATTCCATAGTTCAGTTCAGAAACTATTCCATAGACTTGTGTATCGACAAGCCAATAGTGTCGTCCACAGACTAGTCTATAGAGTAGCGATAGACTAGCCAATTGACTACTCCATAGAGCAGTTAATAGACTAGTATATAAACTGCTCTTTAATGATAACTAGTACAAATTATTTCCATGCCTGCGTTGACATGTTTCTAAAATGCTCTATCCTTTTACAAACTAACTGTGTCTAGCTTTCTGTTCTCTTTTTTTTCCTATTACTTACAAACACTAATCTTTCTAAGTAATCGTGCCACTTTTATTACTACTACTTACTATACGTATAACAAGTATATATATTTTTAAGTTTTGGTCCTTTTCTAAGTGTGTTGTTTTCTTTTTCATTTTTATTACCTTTAACACGATGTATGTTTGTATGTACGAGTGTGTGTAGTTTTAAATGCTATTACATATAATTTTTTATGATTATGATTACTTATATACCACCGAAAAAAAGAAGCAATAACAAAAAAAAAACTAACACACCTTATATTCAACATCCCACATATACAAACTATACTTTTTCATTACATTACCTACACATATACAAACATTTAAACTTTAAATTTTTGAATACTTCATCATTTAATAACGGTTTTATAGCCATCAAAACTTCTTCGTTTCTAATTCGCATTTATTCGTTGTTACACATCTAGCTTCGTTTTCATCTGTGTGTATGTTTGTGTGTTTTTGTGTATCATTCTGTGTGTGTGTGTTGGTGTTTTTATTATTATTATTTTCTATGTTCTATGTAATTTTCAATGTTGCATGTTTGTTGTTTCTTGTTTTTTTTCGTGTCATAATGTTTTCTCGCATGTTTCTCTTTATATACATACATATATATATACATTTTTTTGAAACCACCTTTTCCTTTACTATTATTTCCTTTCCTTATATATACGATATATAGTTCCTTTGTTCTGTTTCTTTACCGAATATAAATTTCTGTTGTTTAGTTTTTTATTAAATGAAAGTGACTTTAAAGCGAGAAATACGGCTCATTAGTTTTAAGGTTAGTTTTGGGGCTGTAGACATTATTACCTAAATAGTGTTTTAGGTTGGTGGTCTCTTACTTAATACTCACATTTACTTACTTGTCTAACATACACACACACACTCTATGAGCAACACATACCCATTTCTTGTATTTTCTTTATAAATAGTAAAAACTATATTTCTTTATATTTTTGGCGATTTTATAGAATTTTATATAGAAAGCAACCTATTTAACAACAGTATTGTTTAAAACCTAAGCATTTATTCCTTACAACTTGGGGGTTCAAACTTTATCTTATTACATGATGAGAAATGATTTTAAACTTTTTTGTTTATTATTACAAGATTTTATTTGGTTGTAGTTGTTGACTTAAGAAGAAAAAGAGTTACTTAGGTTTTAAACCATACTGTACATTTATGTATAGGTTTGTCTCTATGTTTCTAATTCCGTTTTGAAGTTTATACTTGTTGTCATGTTTGTAAAACGTAAAGTTTTTCTTTTTGTCTTTTCAAACTTAGACGACAACTTGGTGGACACTTAAAGAAATTATTATAGGATTTTTAATAAATTAAAATGGAAATGGAAAATTTTCTCTTAAAACTAAAGATTTATATAAAAAACTTGGAATTTACGTTTTTTTGGATATGAGATCCATCGAGGACACAATGAACATTAAGGATGGCACAAACTTAAAATCTTTTAAATATGATTTTCAAATTTAATAAAAAAAATAAAAATCGGTTGAAGATCTTTAAATAGGCTTTATATCGAGATAAATAACGAAAATCTAGAAACTTCTATTTGTACATTAATATATACATATATCATTTTATTGCTTCATATTAATTGTTTCAAGAACTTAAAAACTATACAAAAAATCAAATAAAACATAAATTTCCTTTTAGAACCTTAAATACACAACATATTGTGAAAATAACATAAATCCTTAAAGAGTTTAAAAAAGCTTTTAACCTACTCTATTAAAGTCCCAAGTTTCACTTAAATCGCCCTTGAACTTAAAAAGTTAACTTTTTTTAATACTACTTAACTACAGGGCGTATGATTGATATTAATTAATGGCTTAAAATACAAATTTAACTATAACTTTTGTTGTAAGCCAAAGAAAAAGATTGTTTAAATAGTTTTCAAATGAAAACTTAATACGCTATAGAATCTATAGGAAAATCTTACTTTTCTACAAAAAGAAATTGATAAAAATTTCAAACAAAAATTAAAAAAAATTAAATTTAGAATTTTTTTTAAATTAGTTATTTCTTAAAAAACCTAAGTTCTTATAGTTGAACATATATCAAACTTTGAAGCATTATAGATAAATATAGATTTTGGATTTAAGTTTTATAGAGCTTCAGGATTTAGAGCCAAAAAATCTCCTAAGAAGGAATTTTTCAATGAATATCAAATTTGCATTTAATTCACCTTTAATTATTTTCCAAAGTGTTTCAAAACGCCATTATAGAAATAAACTATAAAGAAAAATCCAAACATTTTTGGAATACTGCCTAAATGCTGCTACTTAATACCTACTATATATATAGATGCTATTTCAACAGCTAAACAGTTTTACTGATATCATAAAATCCTACAACATTTTGTTATGTATACGAAAAATGAAAAAAAAATTTTTGAAAATGTTTAAAGTAAAGAGAAAAACTTCTGCAAACGAAATTTTAATCTTAAAATAAATCTCTTAATTATGACTAAAATTATCATTTAGAATACATTTTAATGTTGAAATAACTAAAGAAATGAAGAAACTAATTACAAAAGACATTAAATATTAAAACATTATTTATTTATATATATTTAACTTAAGGTTTGTTATAACTAAAGTTGGCAAATATAGTTTTCAAAAAGCAAAGGGTGTGGTTTAAGTAGAAAGTTATGAAATTTCCTTTATGCATTTTAGTTTATGTTTAAGCATATTTAAACTACATTTTAAAATTTAAATAGAATTTTTTTTTTAATTTTTTATTTATATTTTCATATTTAAATTTAAAATTTAAAACAAGTTTCTTTTTGAGAAAAGTTTAATTTTTTTTAAAGATTTTATTTTTAATTGCAATAGCTTTCAGGAACTATTTCAAAAGTCTTAAAACTAGTTTTACAACAAAAGTTATACTTTAATTTGCATTTAAAGTCAGAAATTAAAATTAATCATACGTCCTGTGGGAAATTAATTTTCAAAGATATCGTCTAAAGTTTAAGAGCTATTGTTTTGTAAAGTGTTAAACGATTTTCATTATTTTCATCATTGGACGATTATTTAAGGAGTTAAAGGCAATCGCTTATAGTTTAAAGGCTATCTGAAGATCATTTAGGTTTTTAGTAGAGTAAGTCTTAAGTTTTGTAAAGTGTTAAACGATTTTCATTGTTTTCACCATTGGGCGACTATTTAAGGAATTTAAGGCAATATTTCATTGTTTTTTTTTAAGAACCTTTAAGTGTTTTATTGAAATGAACTCTTTTTAGGGAAATATATAAAAAATGTTGGTCGTAGACCCACAAAACCATACATATATATATACATACATATATTTTTATTTGATTCTTAGATGATCTAGCCAATCCCTTCCGTAGTCTGTCTGTGTATTGAACTAGGAATGATTGAGCTTAAACAGGAATTGAGTAGAAAATTTCTACAAATATCTGTTGATAAAGTTTGTTTGCTTTGGAAAATGCGCACACAGTATTTCCATACTTAATCCTTGTCTCCGTATACTGCACTATAGACTGCTTTTCATTTTAAAACGCCAGAAACTCCAACATTAGTATGAAAACAAAGGCCAAATTGGCGCATTAGATAAAGTGGATGTGTCATTTTGAATATAAAGAAAATATTAAATAAGTTCGTTTGACAAAATATAACAACTCCACTTTAGTATGAATATTTACGACCAAAAATGGGCGGCATATCAGAAGGAGGCGTGACACTTATTATATGAATTAAATTCAAAAAATTTTGCACGAAAGAAATTTGACCTAAATAAAAACATTGGGGGAAAATGATAATGAAGATTATATAGTCGATCATGGTTCAACATAAAAAAGGCCTACACCAGTAATTAAGTTAAAAATTTAGATTTTTTTTAATTCAAAAGTATTTTAATCCTTTTTTGACGAAAAAAGGAATTTTCTAAATGAGGGTTTTTTTGGGGGCCTGGCGTTTTAATATGATCCTTTCCTTATAAAATTTGATAAAAGGATTTACGTCTATATTAGTTACTTATGCAGTTTATAAGTGAATTTTGATCATTAAGTCATTTTTAGAAGGGGACTTTGTCATTTAGTACAGCGGGTGGTATAAGTAATATTTTATTCTAAATACATGAAAATATTACTCATACCACCCGTGGAACATACTGCAAATTCCTACTGCAATTCACTTAAGAAAACTTGAAAAATATTTAAATATTTTATTGATTATGATTTTGAAAAAATAAATTCTTAAGTTTTTACAATATTTTCAAATTAAACACTTTAATTTTATTAAATAATTGTGGGTGTTTTGTTAGAAAAAAAAAGAGAACAACAATTTGCGTTGTGGTGCCAAAATTAAACAATAGAAAATTGTCTACTTTTTTTGCTGTATAAGGGTTTTTTTAACATTGGCAATTGTGAAATACAGTTGTAATACACACACACACACAAAACAATAGAAACCATACTTTACACACACACAGTTTTTTACATATATATGTATATTTTTGGAAAACATTTTAGTTTGTTTATTTAATAATAAAATACTATTTATTATTTATTGTTTGCCATTTAGTTAAAAAAGTAACAAAACAAATGTGTTTAAAACAATAATACAAAAGTGTAAATCATTTTTTAAATAGAAAAACTTGTTGCCTAAAATTAAATTTTATTACAAAAAAAATCTAAATGTAACTAAAAATGTAAATAAATATAAAATGAAATTATTTGCCTTAAATAAATAATTAAAAAAATAAAAATAACAAATTTAAATGAAGATTTAATAAAAACAAAAACAACAACAATGTTTATTTAGTTAAACAGACAAACACTTGCATAAACATGTTTACGGTGCTAAGAATGGAAGAAATAGTAAAATAGGAAAATTTTATTTTTCCAAAGCGACCATTTTTGACCCAAAATGTTAATGTTTGTGTATGTGTTTATAAACGAGTGAGAGAAGATTTTGTTTTTTTTTTAAGGTTTGAGTAATCAACCTACAAAAACAAACATTACTTTTAAGAAAAAGAAGAAAAGTGAGTGTAAAACAAAAGCGAAAAACAAAACGTCTAAACCACTAAATAAATGAATCTAAATTATAAAAGAAAAGTGAAAAGTAAAATGAAAATGAAAATGCGTTTAAATGCTAAATTAAGCTGTAAAAAAGTTAGGAATTTAAAAAATTCTAACAAACAAATAACACAAGAAATTACTAAAGCATACATATCGTAATCAAAATGAAAGGAAAATAATAATAAGAAAAACAACAACGGCAAAAAGCAGCAGCAGCAATTACAACAAAACAAATTTGTTACTTGAAACAACTTAAAAAAAATGAATTTTTACATACGCCTTCACCGCCATTTTAAATAAAAAAATATAAAAATTTAAAACAATTAATATACATAATAACAACAACAATATATATAACAAAAACATACGTACATAACTTATTTATTTATTATATATTTAGAAAAACTAAAAAAAACACATAAGAACTTTAAATACAAATTTTATTTATGAACTGACAAAAAAAGAAAAAACCTTAACAACTAACTTCTTGTCTTATTAGTTCTAAATAAAATAGTAAATTTTTAAGAAAATCTCAAGTTTATGTATCGACTGTTGTGTACGTGCGCACAATTACGTTTAAACTGGTGGTTGCGTCGGCGTGGTAGACGTAGACGACGCAAGGGTCAACGTAGACAGAAACATCATCGTTGGAAAGTACAAAAACATATAAAAAGAACGACATAGCAGCAACAAATAACGCAGCAAAATTTTGTGATAATTATTAACAAATACAACAACAACAACAACGATAACTACAGATAACGACAAACAACAACTACAATAATTACAACAGACAACAACTAAAGGATAACGTTAATAACTACAAAAACAACAACTAGCTGTATAAACAGGAAAAGCAAAGCCTGCTATTATCTTAACAACAACAACAAAAACAACAGCCTTTTTTTATAGCACTTAGAGCAAAAATCGTTTGTTATACATACAAAGCTAGCAAGAACGCCCCGAGAGCAGTTATACTCTTCTCTCTCTCTCTCTCTCTACATATATATAGATAATTGTCAGGTTTTAACTCTACATACTTACTACTTTATATTATTATATTAACATAAGACTATTTTAAAATATTCAAAGTAAAAAAATTATTTCCCCAAAAAAAGAAATTATGAAATTTTATTATAATTTTTTGTTTTTCTTCAAATTAATAACAATATAATTATAATAAAACTATAACAAAAACGCCTTCAGTTTTACATATAGGGCTCCTGAAGAACATAAATTCTAGTTCTTCTCTAAACAAAAAAACACGGTTACAGACGTCTAAGCAGCCTTAAAAAACAAAGCTCTTCAACTCTTCAACGCCAACTAAAGCAAAATACAAACAGATAAATAAGAAACAATTAAATATTAAACAAACTCAACACATGTAACCAACAGTCAACTACTGCTCGTTAAAAAAAAAAAAAACAAAAAAAGTTATTAAATAAAAATTACCCTTCCCCCTCAAAGAGCGAGTAGTTTGTTTATGTATTGGCATTAAAATTAATAATTTAAAGCAAACAAAAAAAATCCAAATAAAAAGAAAACTTATACTCTTCATCAGCTTATTATAGTCACTGATTCAGTATCGATTTAGTTACGCATAGAGTGATTGTAAAAAATCAGCATTAAAGATGCAGGCAGCATTGATGCTAAGATCGAAATCTCGGGTGGCGAGAAGAAGAAAGCTACGAAAATTAGGTGGAAGACTTGAGTTGCCTAGTAATGTAGCAACCAAAGAAATAGCTCCATTTCCTCGTTATCCGCCTGAGTCATGGGTAATATTATTTTCTTTTTTTTTTTTCTTATTGTTTTTGTTCCATTTTATTTCGTTTTGTTTTTTTTCTTATTATTATACTTTCTCTCTCTCTCTTAAAAAAAAAACATCAGTCTCCTAAGTAAAAAAAAGAACGGCAAATAATTCTCTTTTTTAAAACTACTACCACACTTAAAAAATAGTTTTATTAATTAGCTGACCCTAGTTCTTAAACCTCTCGCTCTAGCTCTAGATTTCTATCACATTCTCTCTCTCTCTCTCGCTCTTTTTTCCAAAAGGAAAAGAGTCTTTTGTAAAATGTAAATTTATTTGCAGAACTCCTGTTGTAAAAATACTGTAGATGTCCTAGACCAATTAAAATATCCGCTCTCCCGCTCTCTCTTTCTCTGTCACTAAGTTTGTTATTACTTTGTTTTTTTATAATTTCAACTATTTTTAACTAATTTTTTTCTACTTAGTTTGTGTTTTATACAGTCAGTTGTTTCTTTAACCTTAGACCAATTTTTTTAAAAATTAAAAATATTGTATAAATAGTATTCCAAATAGTTTTTTTTTTTAAATTCTACAAAATAGTTAATCCACCACACACCAGTTAATATTTTAAAACAATAACAAAAAAAACAAGGCTTTTATTAGTATTTAAAGAAAAACCAAAACATTTAAAGGTTATTCTGTCAATGCTTAACTTTAATATTATATCTACTACCTCTACCTCTAGATATTATTGTTATTATTTAAACAAAACCTACAAGATCATTATATAACCAACATCAGCAAGTTATACATTCCTATATGTATATATAATAGCTATTTAGTAAATAAACTCTAATTCTAGTACTTATATACATATATAGTTTATATATATAAAGTAGATTTTTAACTTAACTCTTTTCCCTCTCTCGCTATCTCTCTCTCTCCTAATTTAACTAAAACCTTACTCTTACTATCTATTTATTTGTTCCTTAAACCTTTTAACCCTCTTTTTTAAAAATGTAGAAATTTGTTAAACTCACACTTCTAGCTAAAAACCCTTTACATTTAATCAATTCAAAACAAAAACCCAACCATTTGCAAAATTTACAGTAGATTTTTGCACCAAAATAAAAACAAATTTTCACCTCAAATTTATGGTAGTAACGCTTAAAACCAAAAACAAAAAAAAAAACGAGTTCTACCCCTGCTCCGTAAACATAAAATAGCTAAAAAAAAACAACAACCACAAACAGTAGTTATCAATTTATAGTTTATTTTTTGTTTTAATTAAATTTTATTTTACTCCTTTCTTTTTTTTCGTTTAATTTATCACCTTTTAATTTTGAAATAATTTCATTAAACTCAACAAATAATTTAGTTTTTTTAGCCCACTTACACAACAAGTGAAGAATCCAAAAATAATTAATTAAAAATCCAAAATAAAAGTGTATGTATTTTTGTCACAACTTCTATCAATCACATTTTTGTTGTCCAAAAAAAAAAAACCGACGGCATACATACAACACTTATTTCGCTACAGTTTATCATACGGGTATGATGTGTTTTGTTTATCATTTAATTACAATTTTAAACCAATTACATAATAATACACTTGTGCTTATATAATTTCAAAAAAAAAGCTACTTATTAGTCGCATTTAAAGTTTTTAAATTTTCATAAAATAATTGTCCAATTTAATTTTGAAATATTATGATCGCCAAGTCATCACCGCTTTTGACAAAAAACAATTCAGTTCTATTGAATAGGATTTATTCAGTCTTATATCAGTTAAACTTCAGTAATGGATCCTTAATCAATTCTAATTTAGTTCTAATTTCGGTGTAGATCAGTAGTTCTATATCAATTTTATATCAGTCCTTAATCAGTTATAATTGTGTAGATTAGTTCCAGATTTACACGTTTTTTTTTCAGTTTTAGTTTAGTTCTAGTTCAGTTCTAGTTCAGTTCTAGTTCATTTCTAGTTCAGTTCTAGTTCAGTTCTAGTTCAGTTCTAGTTCAATTCTAGTTCAGTTCTAGTTCAGTTCTAGTTCAGTTCTAGTTCAGTTCTAGTTCAGTTCTAGTTCAGTTCTAGTTCAGTTCTAGTTCAGTTCTAGTTCAGTTCTAGTTCAGTTCTAGTTCAGTTTTAGTTCAGTTTTAGTTCAGTCCTTGTTCAGTTCAAGTACAATTCTAGTTCAGTTCTAGTTCAGTTTTAGTGCGGTTCTAGTTCATGTTAAAATTTTAAGCAAATTTTGTACTAAAGCCTTTGTAATTTTAAACGCATTTTAAATTCTTCAACATTTCATTGCTTAATTATTTTTTCCTACAGATGTTAATAAACATACCAATCTTAGTTATATGAGCACAAGTGTAGGTAATAATTAAACACATATATACTTTTTATATGTAACTTATATATAAATATAAATATTTATATAATAATATTTCTTTTATATGGCTTTTATGTCATTCTAAGCGTTTACTGCTATTAATGTTATAATAATAAATAAATTGTTGTTTTTTTTTTCTTTTTTTTTCAAAAAATAAATAATTGTGGAAATTGTTTTGCCAAACATTTCCTTAACACCATTAAAACACATCTACCACCTATTCCTAAAAAATAAACACATCTAAAACACCAAAACAAACACAACTTTACGATTTGACGAGTAGTAACAACCTATAGACTAAACTAACTAATCAAATATTTCATTCATTTGTATAACAAAAATGATGACGCGCTAAATGCCCTTACTACTACTACTACTACCCACTTATAAAGCTAATTAAATGACTGCATCAATAACAAAACACTTTGACTGTTTTCATTATTTTATGTGGCAAATTTCGTAATTGGATTTCCTAAAAAAACTAAAATCTAACAAAAAAAAAAACAAACTTAACACAAACACAAAATTTTTTCTTTCCCCTTTTTTATTGTTAATGTGCTAATCAAACAAAAATATATATAATTTTCACCTGCCTTCCATGTACGTTGCCAAAAAAAATGTATATGTATATATAACAACCTGTGTAAACAACCAACAACAACCTGTCAACCAAAATCATCTACCAACCCCAACAACTAAAAAAAAAACAACGAATCAATTCACCTTTATATATATACATTTATATAACTGAAACATTTTGTTGTTATTGTCTAACAAATGTATAAAAAAAATTTGAACCAAAAAAATATTTATAAAATGCCGCTCTCTCGCTGTTATCATGTTTATAACAAAAAAAAAAAAACTTTTATTGATCATACGCCTCGTACTTGTTACGTTGTTGTCCAATAACTCTCTTCTCTCTTGTATATAACAAACCAAATGGACAGTAAGTTCCGAGCCTAAGAATGATTATAATTTTGAACAAAAAATTTTTGTTTGTTTTCACCTAAAATTAATTATAATTAAATATAATTTTTAATTTTGTTTTTTTTTTTCTTTTGAAGTTTTAACGTACAGTGAAAATGCTTGTAAATACATACAATGCATACTATTTTTATTGATAAAATTAACTAATAAAACACTTTTCTTTTAGAATGATTAGTGATTTAATAATATTAAATGTTTTTTTTAATATAAATTTTTTTAATTTTTTTCAACTAGACACAATAGTAGAGCATTTGTTTATGAAAGTTAAAGTGAAAAATATTAATTTTTATAGATTTCTTTAAGTTTTTTTTCCAAAAAACAAAAATATATATATTTCTAAATATGGCGTTAATTTCACCATCACTTCACCTTTATTTTACACAACTAAACACTTTAGCTAGAATACTCTCAACTTAACAAGCCTGCACTTTCTTTCTAAGTTTGAAAGAGTTAACAGCTTGTCGTTGAGAGTAATATTAGCCACAAAAACTCTTTTTGTTTAAAAAAAAAACTTATTTTTTTGTTTATATATTTTTTTTATAAAACAAAAACAACAACAAATAAAAAATAGTATGTAAATATTTAGTAAAACTAGTTTGTTTTAAATTACTTTTTTTAGGTATGGTTTACAAGCATTTTCCCTTACATTGATTCACTTCAAGTTTTTTTATCATTCTAACTGTCTATATCTCTCTCGCTCTCTTTGTCACACTCTTAAGTAGTATTTGTTGTTAAAGTTAAACCAAACAAAAGCTAAACAAGTAAATAAAGAGAAAACCTCCCTTTTAAAATAGGAGACTTGTATACATACACAGCATAACGGCACCAATAATGTTAATAACATTTCACTGTTAGTAGTATTAGCATAAATAAACATACAACAAATCCTGAAATATAATAATACGCTCATATACCTTCACGTTAGTGTCTCTCTATCTCTCTCTGTTTCAACCAGTAACAGTTTCATTTAGACTTACTTTTTTTACACGTAAAACATAACACACTATCTTACTCTCAATTATTATTTCTTTAACCGTTACTCGAACACATATAACTTTGCTCATTTGCTTAAATGTTAATTGTTCTTAAACATTTTTCCTTGGTTAACATTTTGTAACATGTAACTCTCACTCTCAATAATGTGTTTAAACATTATATTTAGACAGTTATATGATCACATATAATTTTACTCATTTGCTTACACGTTAGTCTCTCTCTCAAACATTTACACTTGTATACATATCTCTCTCTTTCTTTCGTACTCAAATCTTAATATACAAAACTATTCATGACAAACTTTATATTTTATGAGTTTACTCTCTCACTCTCTTTTATTCCCTCAACAATTACCTACAACTCTTTTTGATTTTAAAAACTTATTTACTCTTGCGCTCATTAACATTAACTTTAACAGAATTACATTGTTTACAACATAAACGTATTTACACTTAATTTTACATTTATTTACATTTACGTTAAAAAAAAACGTACGAAATTTTTGTTGTGTACATAATTTACATACATAATTGTAGTACATTTAGTTAAAATCAATGTTTAACAATAATTAACAACCAAAAAAAAGAACAAAAACTCAATTATTATATAAAAAAAAAATTAAAAAACCAATGTTAGTATTAACCAAAACAAAAAACCAAGTTAAGAAAAACCAAAAAAAACGGTATCAAGTTTTCCCAAAGATTCTGTTAAGCTTGCTTGCCTCTCATTCCCGTTTTCGATCTAGGAGCTCAACTTGATTCAATATGCGAATTAAATTCCACAAAAAGCAAAAAAAAGGCCAAACCAAAAAAAACCCAATTTAAAATAAAATAACAAAAGCAAAAGAAATCAAAAGCTACAAAAAAACGCAAAAATAAAACTTACCACTACTTTACATAAGGTATAATGTATATATGTATGTAATATGATGACCTACTTATACCCATACATATATACATATATATATATCCTTAGCCCTATGTACAGGTAATTTCATTCGTATGTACTATATTCGACCACAGCTGAATTGAAATACAATCACAATTGTTATTACTATTATTATTATTATTGTTATAACTATTATCCTTTTATATCCTTATTTACAATTTATATGTAAGTAAACTTTTTTGTGGAACATTCACAAGTTGAAACAAGTGGTAAAGTAAAACCGTATTAAATAATAATAAAAAAACCAAAAAAAAAAAACAAAACAACTATAAATAAATATTAAAACCATCTAACTAAGGAAAATAATAATACTGCTACTACTTAAAATAGACAACTGCTACAATTTATCTAAAAGCAAAAGAAACATCTCAATTAATTATAAAACATCTGAAAAAAATTAATCTACAATACACAAGAGCAGCTGACACCAGACAATCTATATAAAAATTAGTTTTATTTGTTATTTTCACTCACTCTTTCTCTCTCTCTCTATAATCTCTCTCGCTCGCTTTTTTCTCTATCTATCTCTCTCTGTTTAAGTATTTTTCTAACATAATTATTGTTATTATTATTTTAACATATTTGTTTTTTTAAATTTAATTCTCTTTTAATTAATAAAAATGTAATTCTCTGGTGTGTAAGTATGTGTGAGTGTGTGTGTGTGTGTAGGTGGAGAACACCTGGAATCAAAGTGTTAGTTTAGTTACAAGCCCTAAAAAGAGTTAATTTGCATTTTCTTATGCCTACAAACTTGAAACACTCTTAAACTTACCTTAACACCAGTGTTGCCAGAAGCATCACTTAAACATCTCAATGCTGATTGAAAAATACCAAAAAAAATATCTCTAAATTCAGAATTCTTTTCTGTTACGTATATTAGGGGGTCTTTATCGTCTTTTTTCCAATTTACAGCCTTCTTCGTATTATCATTTCAAAGGGAAACTGCAAACATTAACCTAGTTGTATCTCCTTTGTAAAAAGGATTCCCTCTAAGTGGTTGCTTGACAAGGTTGTCATCACTTCAAACCAAAGTCTTCTTTGTATAGAATTCCCAGCATGTCGCACCTCCTTAGCGTTAAGTATTCCAGGGCATGTTCAATCAGCTTCTGTGGTTGCAAAGAGTATTTGGAAAACTTTACGTATCCAAGAACATTACATCTTCAGAACAACCCAAACCTCAATCGTATACGTGAAAAACTTCAATGAAAATCAACATCAAATTAGAAAAAGTGGTCCGTTACCTACCTTAGATAAGAAAAAAAGGGGTATGGAGCAGCAATAAAAGACAAATTTAAGCAGAGTCGATTTTATGCAATAGATTTTTGTCTGTTCCACACCATACATCTGTGTTCTGTTCCATAGAGCATCGCTATCAAATCGAAAAGCATGAAGTTGCCATGTGGTTGTTGTATTTTATAACAAAATTGCTGTGATAACTTCGCACATTTCGATTTCAAGCGAAGTTCATCACAGCCCCCAAAGTACTCTCCTAACTTGTTTGTCAATGCTTACTTGGGCACGTTATTTATTAATTTCCATGCGGAAATGAATAGTAGTCAGCTGACACTTTCATTTGGTCAGCTTGTAACAGCTGATTTGGGAAATGTTCACTTTAGAAGGCCGAGAGACTTCTACATTTCCACAATAAAAGGATCTTTGTTCCGATACAATGCAATTGTTAATGACATCAATCAATTCTCTCAAAAGAATGTCAACTCCACCGGGAGTGGCTGACTTTATAGTATATTACCCTATTAGTCCAATAGATCGAATAATATCACTCTTAAAGGTGTTGATAGTTTCGTGAGTTTAAAGTAAAATCGACGACCCGAGGAAGCATATTTGAATCGTCAAAACTGTATATCTTTTTATTGCCGGACTACGCTTGAAAACGGTCCACTTCTTAATAGAAGACTAATTTTTCTTATAATGTATATTCTTGCCGTATTCCTCTTCGTATCAGGAAAGATGTAGGTCCTTGACCAGAGCTTCATAATTTTGTTTAAAATTATCAAAAGCGTTCTCAAAGACTAAGAAGATGAAGTGTAGATAACATAGAGATATTCATAGGAGTTCCTTTATGCTGTTATTTCTCTTTCTTTGCGATCTTGAGGATAATATCATCCGATTCTTAAGAGAATGGCTTTCGCATTAGTTTGAATTTATATGTAGATCTCTATGGAGTTGCCAACTTTAATAGTTACGTTTCCCTTCGGTTAGTAGTTTGAAAGCTGTTGTAATTCCCAATGTAAAGTCCGGGAATGTCTTTCTCATTCTCTTAAGAACATGTCACTTCTATGAGATCATCAATTAGTATTATTTTAACCACTGTAGGCTTAAATTTTTTTTTTGGAAAATTCTCGTTATAAGACTCGACTTGATTTCTCCTTTATGTTGAGAGTTGATTTAAAGTAAAAAATACCTTCTAATAAAGATAAATTTCTCTATATGTAATTGGCAACACTGTTTCAACACACATACATTCCTTACAAATCAAATATGCAAAGAATTTCTTAAAGAAAAAAACTTAAAATTTCATTTAAATATTTATATATATCTGTGAGTGTGTGTGTATGTGGGAATGTGTGAGAGTAAGTGTAAGTGTGTAAAATAGTTTTTGTATTTTAAAATGCATTTCCTTTTTTTATATTATTACAGGTGTGTCGGTAAGTTATTGATTAGTTATTGTTAATGACAGTTCTATTTTTTTACATCAAATAAACAAACAACAACAAAAAACAAATGTCTGGCCACATATATATATATTTAAATGTGTGTCTTAGATACACTCGCCGCAACACACACATACACAATTGCGTATGCATATGTATAAGCAAAGTCTTTAAACTTATAAGAACATATGTACATTAACAGCAACATCAATCGCAATCAACAATCACCACTTAACCGGTCTGTGATTGTTATGAAATTGATGGTTTTATTTTTGAGAAATCATATATCGAATGTCTTATTGTTTTCAAAAGGATTGTGGGTGCATTGATCTGAATAAATAACTTTTGTAATGTCATTGGAATATTTTGTTTATTTGAAAGGAAAACATTCTACATAAATTAATTGAACTATAACGTTTAATTTCCATATTAAAGAACTTAATTCTTGGTTATATTTCCAGTAGTACTGGGTAAGTGGTACATATCTATACTCGGTATATTTTAAGATCTCTAATGGTTGTTGAATTAATTGAAAAAAAAATGTGTTTTAAAATTTAACGCACAGTGTGGGAAAATCGAAATGTTCGCTTTATATGAAATCTGATATTCAATAACGTAGGAGATATTCTCTTTTTGATCCACACTAGTGAGCTGAACAGAGTGGATGATAATAAACTCTTCTTTCTCTTAATTTTATAAAGAGAAAGAGTTGTTCGTTTGGTAATGCAGTTTAAAAGTAATTAGGATAAAGCAGTTAATAATACCTGTAGACTTGTGATCGTTAACTAGTTTTTGCGTAACTCTTTATTTAGGTATTTCTCTAAGAAAGAATACATTTCAAAATTCAATATATTTAGTACACAAATTGGAAAATGTTTGTTCTTGAAGCGATTTACTAGACTTAGGATTCTAAATAAATAAATTTTATTCCAAAAAAGCTAATAGTGCCGTTTATATTTACAACATTTGCGTTCTGATAACAAACTTCTCGAACACATGTCTAAAAGATTGTGGGTCCTTTAAAAACTCAATTTTAACCAACTGGCAGTAAATGCTGAGTAAATTAATGTTCCTTATATGTGTCTTAAAGACTGAACAAAACTATGGGTCCTTTCGATAACTAAGGTCCTCAAAAAAATGATTTTAACAAACATTAGAGTAAACCCCTTCAAATACCGAATAAATTTATCTTTCTTAAGTCAACTAAGGTCAAAGTTGAAATTTTTGTTCCAAGTGAGTGAGCTAAAAGTGTTTCTTAAACATTTATGTTCTTATTTAAATGATTTTCTATAGCAAACTTATCGAACATTTTTCTAAGAGATATAAACAAAGATATAAGTTCATCAGACATTTAGTGACTATCTAACGTAAATCTTAACAGATAATACAATAAAAAGCTCTGAAGAGATTATGTCCTTTAACTCAACAATTCGGAACACTATTGCCAGTAGCAGAAAATTACTTTTACTAATTCGTATACGTTTAATTGTATGTATATGTGTGTGCGAATGGGTGTGTATTTACATAAACTGTACATTCGTGTAATAAAAATTTAGTACAATGTACATAATATGATCGATTACTAAATTATTTTCTTATTTTAAACGATTCAAAACTAGTTTCATCATTAACAGTTAATTTGTTGATTACGTAGTAAAATGTAATTTAAAATTAAAAAAAAAGAAGTATATTTGTTTTAGCCGAATACTATTTATATAAAATCATACATTTTTAAAGAAAAACCCCAACCCCCACCCCCCACAACAACACACTTTCCAATGGTATACAAATATAAACATAAACTTACACATACATATACAAACATATACTTAAACATAGCTATTAAATTATATATGTTTAAGTGTAAATATGTATATGTTTCTATAGGTGTGTTAAAGCCTTAAATACCTTAAACATATTTTCAATAACAACAACTAACTTAACTATTTATTTATACTACATTAAATTTATTTCATTTATAACACCTTACTTTTATACTTTAACTCCTTTTATTATTATTATTAATCAATTAATTAACAATTTCTTTTTTTCATTTTCTTTTAAACAATTCATTAAATCTTTTACTCTTTTAATAATTATTAAGCAAATAAATTTTTAGTAACATATTATAACGTTTGAAAAAAAAAATATGAAGAAATAAATAAAATTTAAAAGCACGCCTTCTTCTTTTAATTGGAGGATCAATCAATCAGTCAAATCAATTAAAAAACAATCAATCAGTCAATCCATCAATCTATCAGCTCTTAACAAAAGATTTGCATGAACTTGCAACGACTTAACACATTCTAAATCAAAAATTTATTGTTGAAGTGAGTCGTTAGGTTTCTACTTCTACTTCCCCCCCAAAATAAACAAAACATTATGGTCATCACAATCATGTTAATAGGTATAATGATCATTTTTAACAAACTCTATATTCAAACGCAACATTTTTGTTTAAACTTTTTCTGTTGTCCAGCTATGGTTGCAATTCAATATGTATGTATATATTATTATTATAAGTATTTTATAATAAATATTATTATAATTTCTTTTCTTTTATATAAATTTTATAATTGTATAAATAAAGTCTGCGTAACTATCTAAATGTAAAATCTTTGTTAGTCCTTTGATTAGTGTAGTTGTGTGCTTCAAACAAATGGTGTTTATACTGTAACATGGCAAAAGTTGTTAGCTTCAAACAAGTTTTAATAAACTTTAATAAATTACATGTTGTAAACCTTTTTGATCAGATATATATCCATAAATCGTGGTAGAATGGCGACTATGTTAACTAAAGTCATTTACTCCCGTCTTTCATTATTTTTCAGACATTTAAGGACCAACTTTCAAAACTTCTCGAAGACATTACTGATTTCAAATATATAAGTCTAAGTAATTCTCCGAATAATCTATGCTTTATTAAGACTCAACTTTGCAATATTTATGGTTCGATTTCACTTAATTTAAAAAGCTTACACTCGAACCTATTTTAGTTAAGTTGGATTGATGGAATATTGGATGCGAAACTTTTATTTTAATTTAAAGATAATATAACATCACTCGATGGACTCCCCACTTTATAAATAGTTTACAAAACACTTTGGTCTCTTTAAGTCTAAAATGTTTATCCAACCTTAATTCAAGATCCGTATTAAAGCAAAATTAAAAAAAACTATGTTGAAACTAACAACTTTGTCATTTTACAACTGTTCTGCATGCTGGGTATAATATATAGCTTTACATTAATACATATAAATACATATGTAATACATGTATAAACTGATTTATAAAATATATATAGACTAAAATATTAATTCTAAAAAAAATCATCTCTAAGAAATATGTAAAAAATGTGAGGTTAATTATAATTCAAAACAAACGTTTTAAACATGACATTAGCCTAATTGAAATATTAATAATAAATAGAAATATTGATTTAAAACCGATTAAACACCTTTCTAATAACATTCAACATAAATAATTGGGTGGAGTTTTATGTACAATATCTTTATAAAGTTGTAGGAGGATTTCCTTTATTCTAGTTAGGCGGTGTTACAACACAAAATAATAACCACCCTCAGGTAGACATAAAAAGAATACAACAAACATATTTATGCCAACTAGACCGGAACTAGAACTGAACTAGAACTGATTTAGAATTGAACTAGAACTGAACTGGAACTGAACTAGAACTGAACTGGAACTGAACTAGAACTGAACTAGAACTGAACTAGAACTGAACTAGAACTGAACTAGAACTGATTTAGAATCGAACTAGAACTGAACTAGAACTGAACTAGAACTGAACTAGAACTGAACTGGAACTGAACTAGAACTGAACTGGAACTGAACTAGAACTGAACTAGAACTGAACTAGAA